>NC_056733.1:782564190-782819969 GCF_019279795.1 Protopterus annectens | reverse complement strand
AAACTATAAGTCTAACCCCCACACACATGAAACCCCTTGTAAAGTTTTATTGGAATGAAATGCTCAATTTCTGTGCTTGCATCTGTGTACAAAATGCCACCTTACCAGCGTTATTTGAAGACATTAACAAAGGGGAAAGTGTAGGAATAAGAGCTCTTACAGTCAGTGAGATGGTGCTGTACATGTTTTAATTATGTGGTATGTTTAAAAATCATCTTTAAAGGAGCAAAGCAAAGTTTTCCTTTTCATATACATCTTTACGCATACGTACACTTTTTCTGAGTGAAAACAAAAGTGCATTTTGCAGCCTTTAAAAAATATGAAGTTTTATAGATCGCTTCTGAATGTGAAGACAAAACATACCAAGATGTATTTACAGCAGCAATATTCATGGGAGCTTGGCAATTACACAACTAATTTACAATTACTTACCCTACGCTAATCCAGTAAAATCAGAGCTTAACCCAAAGTGATATTAGCATCTTCTGCCCACCCATGAATATTAATGCCACAAACACAGCTCAGTACATTTAGTCTTCCTTGTTCGGAAGCAATTTTAAAAACATTTTATTTATAAATGGGTATGAAACTACCTTTGCTTTTTGCATATTATGAATGTGAACAATTCTTATACAAATACAAAAGGTAATTTAGCACCTTTAAATATAATCTTTAATGTTATAATTAATCAAGGCAACTCACAAACAAGCAAGCACATAACTGAAACGTGTAGTAATTTTTATAAGTAGTAGGATAAGTACTGCATGATGTGCTAGAAAGCTCTGGTGCTCTCTAACTGAGGAGGATCTTTATATTCTAGCACTCATATGTCCAAAGATTAGTTTAAATTTTAGGTTAACGTCTTTCCAAAGTACAGCAAATAGGTAGAAAAAAATGCAGACAATATGCAGTGGATAGATTTGTAGCCACAGGACACACCAGGAAAAAGCTGTAGAAGGAAATAAGCAAATAGAAAGTTTCAATAACACTAGAGGTGAATGCAATGGCCAATGTGTGTTTGGTATTTGTAGTAGTATGCATTTTCAAAGGCAGGGCCCTGTATTAAATTTCTAACATCCAGTCCTCTTAGTAGGCAAAAGTACCTAGTTAATAAAGCCAGACTCCAGCAGGGGGAAGTTAATGTAGCAGAGCTCAGGGATGTCACAGTTACAGAACCTTAACCATAACTATTCAGCATCAGGTTTTGATATTTTAACTCAGAACCTTCTCTGGAACACAACAGGATCTACTACAGCACTGCAAACAGACCGAATAATATATATACATCCATAACCCCTTTTCCCCCATTTTTGCACATTGAGTCAGGGTGTTACTTCAACAGTGATAATCACCTAGAGCAAGGTTTACACCACCGGGTGGCTAGCCCTGCTGCGGCTGTTCTTCCACACCGCATACTCGCTGCGGCTGTTCTTCCTGCCAATTTTTTTTTTTTTATTAGAGTGTCCAATCCACCTATTGCATGCCTTTGGAATGTGGGAAGAAACCACAGCACCCAGAAGAAACCAATGCAAAACACAGGAAAGATATGCAGACTGCACAGAAGGCATATCAGCCAAGAATCGAACTAGGGAACCTCTTGCTGTGAAGCGAGAACACTATACGCTGTACCACTGTGCCACCCTATAAACAGAAGCATGGAAGGTTCCAGAGCCAAGAAAAGACGGACTGAACAATATCCTTTTAAGAAATTCCCCAGTTGTTCCTTAAAAGTGTTTTCATAAGAATGTATGCTGTTGCTTTCACTAAAAGAAATAAAACAGAAGAAAAGAAAACTTCAAATTAACGAGTATTTTCAGAAGAAAGCAGACTTAAGTGTATCCAAAGATTAATCTCCAGAACTAGGGTGGGCTACATACTGTACATTCACAGAGTTGTCACAATACAAAGAGTGTCTCAATATAATACCTGGGGGAGGGGGGGGTGAAGAATGGTAAGTAAGCTGCTTGCCAAGATAAGAATATGGAGCCCCTCACCATACCTGTAACAATGTCACTACAGCAAGCAGATGATAAAATTTCACATTAAGACTAGGCTCAGCAAGCGGATGGTTCCTGGAATTCAAATGTAACTGAAAAGTGTGAGATCTTCAGCTCTGGGTGCAGTTACGCTGTCTGAAGTAGAAAACAGTGTTTTATCATCATCATCTTACACTGTACAGTGTGAATAATCTTTCTTTTGCATCTCAGCATGACCGCTAAAACTTGGTACACAAGAACAAAACACCTTCCAGACACGTACAATGTGTATAAAGTTCCTCAGAGAAGAGCTAGGAGTTATGAATTTGCAAGCATTTGTGTTGAAAGTTTACTGGGCTAAGAACGGTTCTGGTTTACTGGGTCAAGAACTGTTCTGGAGTAGCATCTGCTGTTAAAAGGTAAATGATAAAATGTAGCATTCTGCTGCCATTCCAGTGCACTTTAGAAAACAAAGGGATAACGTGAACCCTAACAAAGCATTTTCTCTTATTAAAACCATGGATTAGCGCAGTCTGAGCTGATGCTTAGATAACTGAAGTCAAATTTGTTTGCGAATACTAGGGTACTTAAAACATCTACCAACCACTTGTTGTGAGTGAAGTACCCAATGTGCAGCTTCCTTGATAAGGTAATGGGAAGGGAGGCGGGTCTCTGACACACATTTATGCTATCATAATGCACCATATGGAAAGCTGGATAAGCCTGTGTCTTGTAACTAAAGAACAACACAAAATTACATTTCACGAATACCCAAAATGGACATCTGCAAGTACATTCCAATCTACTACACAAAACAAGTCATAAGGAGTAGAAATAAATGATTCTGCAGGGTACCACAGCTTCTTCATCTACAGAAATCCATGCCGCCAAGGAGAGTTTAACCTTCCCACACTAAAGTCAAAGAATAATACAATACCACCTCCTAGTGTTATTCTTAGAAAATCTGCCACATTTTAATTTATATTCCAGATTAATGGAAAAAAAACATAACCTAAATGCATACACCAGAATAATGGTAAGAAATTAAAAGCGTAATTTACATTACAGGAATGGGTAGGGTAAATATCCAAGATCATTTAAAAAAGAAATTTCTTTGTGAGACAGACTTATAGTAATAATAGGGGGAAAGCATAGTGTACTTAGGCCCATGTTTAAGTTTAACTCGTCAATTTTCAGAGCACTAATCCATTCTCCAGTACCTGCCACATCCAATTCAGGGTCTTAGGGGAGCTGGAGCCTATCCCAGCATTTCATTAACACAAGGAGTAGAGTCCTATTCTGACTACGATGACAGTCCATTACAGATGCACATACACACATGGTGCATACCTACAGACAATATGGTTTACCGACTGTGTATCTTTGAAGTGTGAAAGGAAACTGAAGCACCCAGCAAAAATACACACAAATACAAAGTTTAAAAAAGAAAGAACAAGTTAAGCATCTTACAGCACATAAACAGAGAATAATGTAATAGCAATGTTTGACAGGTATATTACAATATGGTGATTCAAAAACAAAATCTTCAACTTTTGTGAATGCTTTTAATTGCAGGCTCTGTTAATGCAAGGTGATATTCTGATGCTAGCATTGCCTTGAACTACTGAATACAACAAAATGGTTAAGGCTCCCTTACTACACAAAGGACAGATCAGGCAACATTTCAGTCTTAGAAGGCATCTGCATGTCAAGTTGAAGTATAATCTATGTAAACTCACCCTGTTTTGAGCAATAAGACACTGTAAAGGAATGCTGAAATTCAAGCATAAGAAACAGCCCAAGCAGTTGATAAAAATGATTTTGCAACTTAAGCTCGCCTCATCTATATGTGCACCAAATGAAATACTCTGCAACTAAAATGAGTTTGTGAAGGAAACCACAAAATGATTCACAACCCCACAACCACCACAGACATAAATGTCTTATGAAATTACAAAGTGTATTTTGGACTCTGACGTAATGGAGAACTTACTACTAAACATTTTCAAGAAGGCTGTGCCCCAATTGCTGACTATATGGAGGTGTTTTTAGTCCCATACATAAAGGACTGGTACCTCCAAAATGGTTTGAGATATTCTCATGAAGGTTTCATTGAAATTTTCTACTACATTTATCTATACAATGTCCTTACATTGTGCTTCAAAGGCAAAAGAAAAAAGCATCTTTTATTTTACATTAATAAATACTTTATGTATAATTTAAATGGTACTGAAATTAAAAACAAATAATATATTTTTTTAATTTATTGAAACAAATGAGCTTGGCTATGAAGGTTGTTACAAAATCAAAATTCATTACAAACAAGATAAAAAAAGAAAACAAAAAAAAAATAAAATTTGCATGCAAAAACAGAAGTATACGAATTAGAATGTGAAAGTGAGATATCTTTTTATTGCAAATGCTGAAATACGAAGCAATAAAGCAGCTGCTAGTTTGCTCACTGAAGGCATGAGAACATGGAACAGCAAGTACACATGTACAACAATAGCACAGATTAGGAAAATAAAGGCTGGATAATTGCAGCAAACCTAATTTCTTCAGATATGACAGGAATGTAGGAAAAGAACAGTTGTGTACGCTTACCATAAATGTAGATATTAGAGTGCATTGACTGTTGCAGTCACCATCTGTGGGTTACCCCTGCTGTGGTATACCTCGGTCAGCCCAATTTCTTTTTTGCGTCGGCTGCAGTCGCCTGCAGTCTTGAAGTCAGGTCATGAGTGCTATAAAGCAAGGCAGCCGACGTCATTACATCAGTTTTTCTTGCCCTAACCCGTCAGAAGCACAAGGAAATAAGGAAAAGTGGCCCTGGTGGCCAAAAGCCACCATGGTAAGGTTATGTCCCCCTAGGGGAATATACTAAATGGGGGATGGAGGGACCAGGACTGCAACAGTGAATACACTAGAACATCTACATTTATGGTAAGTGTATACAACTGTACTACATCTTTCAGGTTTCACTGTTGCAGTCATCACCTGTGGGAGGATTCCCAAAGCTGAGGAGAGGGGTGGAAGGAAAGGTTAGAGTCCTAGGCATGGGTCAGCAGGCCCTGCCGAACTGCAGAGGCAAACCCTGCCCTAGACTTAGAAAAAAGAGGTAGGTGGTATTGCTTTGTAAAGATATGGACAGAGGTCCAGGTGGCAGCTTCCAAAATGTCCCTGGTGGAGACTCCTCTGAGGAAGGCTGTGGAAGTGGAGGCTGTCCTAGTGGAATGGGTACAGACAGACATAGGGTGGGGGTTCCCATGTAGTCTATAGCAAAAATGGATACAGTGTGACAGCCATTTGGAAATGGTTAGTTTGTAAATGGGTTGCCCCTCTGCCCTAGGTGCAAAGCTGACAAGTAGTTGGTCTGTTTTTCTGAAAGGTTTAGTACAGTCCAGATAGTATCTGAGTTGTCTGTGCATGTCTAGCGAGTGTAGAATTCCTTCCCCCTTGTTTTGTAGGTTGGGAAAGAAGGTGGGTAGGTGTATGGCCTTGTTGAGGGTCACATCAGATTATCACCTTGGGCATAAATGAGGGATTAGTCTTCAGGGAGACCCTGTCTGCATGGAAAATGATGAAGGGCTCAACAGCCATGAGAGCCTGAAGTTCCGAGACCCTTCTGGCTGAGGTGATAGCTAGTAAGAAGGCAGTCTTCCAGGAGAGGCATTTCAATCCTGCAGAAGCAGCAGGTTCGAAAGGAGGTAAGGTTAGTTTTTCTAGAACATAATTCAGATCCCAGGATGGTGTGGGAGGCCTTCTGGGAAGTCTGACATTACAAGCCCCTTTGAGGAATTGCTTAATCAAAGGATGAGAGAAGAGGGGTAGGTATGAATCGTAATGGGCAGAAATGGCTAAGGCATGGATTTTAAGAGTAGAAAGAGGCCACTATTGAGCAACTCGGCTAGGTAATCCAAGATAAGAGGAATGGAAGGATGGAAGGTACTGGCCCCTTTGGACTGGCTCCAGGAGCAGAATCTTTTCCATTTCCCTGCGTATGATTTTTTGGTGCTGGGCCTTCTGGTCTCTGTGATGATGTCTATGACCTGTTTGCTTAACAGGGATTCCTTATTAGTTTTTAAGGTATAAGCCATACTGAAAGATGGAGAATCTTTAAGTCAGGGTGCAGTATCCTCTCCCTCCCCTGGGTCAAGAGTTCTGAGATCAGGGGAAGCTGCTTGGGGGGTAAGGTCAGGCTGTGCAGTAAGCGGTACCAATGCTGTCTGGGCTAATCTGGAGCAATGAGGATGGCCTTTGGTCTCTCCTCCTTTATTTTGATTAGGATCTTGGGAATAAGGGGCAAAGGAGGGAAGGCATACACAAAGAAAGAGTTCCAGGGGAAGGTCAAGGCCTCCACCTTCCACACTAGGAGGTGATACTCCCCAGTACAGAACTTTTGCAGCTGGTGGTTGAGGTGTGAGGCACAAAGATCCACATCCGGTGTCCCCACTCCTAAGTGATTTGCAGAAAGACTTCCCTGTGGAGCTGCCGTTCGTGGGGGTCCATTATGTTTCTGCTTAGGTGGTCTGCCAGGGTGGTGTTGACCCCTGGTAGGTATTGGGCAATTAGGTGTAGACCCATGGAGGTGGCTGTAAGCCAGAGACTCATGGCTAGCCTGCACAGGGGGTAAGATTGTGCCCCCCCCCCATTAGTTAGCATACCACATTACTGTGGTGTTGTCTGTTTTTATAAGAACCCTAGCCTGAGATGGAGTTTGAAAGATGTCAGTGCCTTTTGTATTGGCATAATTTCTTTCTGAATGATGTGAAAGTGAAGTTGCTGGGCATCCCAAAGACCTTGGGTGCACCTGCCTGCTGGGTGAGCACCCGAAGCAAAGTGTGAGGCATCAGTGGTGATGGTCTGGCCAGTAGGGCGGAGGATGAAAGGAAAACCCTTGTTCCTAGTACAGGCCTCTGCCCACTAGAGGAACTCAGCCCTTATACACGGGATCAGAGGGAGAAAGGTCTCTAGGGACAGAGTGCTGGCACCAAAGGTTCTTTAGATGCCACTAAAGTTTTCTCATGTGAAGCCTGGCCAAAGGAATGAGAAGGATGCAAGATGCCATGTATCCCAGGGCTTGCAGAACTTCCTCACAGTGAGGTGACTTCTGGAAGCCAGCTGGGTAAAGTAGAGAGGCAGGAAGCTCTGCTTTTCTGGGGATAGAAAGGCCATTTGGGATGCTGTGTCTAGCAGAACTCCCAAGAAATGATCTTCCTGGTGGGAGTTTGCTTTGATTTCTTCTCGTTGATGGTGAACCCTAGGGAAGTTAGGAGTGATTTGACAAAGAGAAGGTCTTGGAGCAGCTTTTCTTTGCACTCTGCATGAATGAGGCAGTCATCCAGGTAAGGGTAAATCTGTATGTTTCTTTGTCTGCAGAATGCTATGGCCTGGGCCAAGGATTTGGTGAATACTTTGGGTGCAGTAGATAAGCCAAAGGGCAGCGCAGAGAAAGTACAGTTGTGTACACTTGCCATAAATTTAGATGTTTGAGAGTGTATTCACTGTTGTGGTCATTATATTTGGGTTATCTGCTTGTAGGTAGCCCTCAGTCGGCCTGATTATCAAAGTCTTGGGTCCTGCGTCGGATGCGGTCTCATCTTCCATGACGTCAGGTTGTCAGGGGGTATAAAGCATGCAGCCGATGCAATTACATCAGTTTTTCTTACCCCAGATGTCAGGTGCCCCCATAATGGAAAGCAATTACATACAAGGTTACACCTCCAACAAAAAGCAAATACACCAGAAAGCTTAAGTATAGTAAACAAGAAGAGAGGTATAGTCAACAGAAGTCAGGGGGCTGGAGGGAGGGTAGCCTGGACTGCAACAGTGAATACACTCGAACATCTACATTTATGGTAAGTGTACACAACTGTACTATGTTCTTCATGTTTCACTGTTGCAGTCATTACATTTGGGTAGATTCCCAAAGCTAAGGAAGGGAGGAGGCAATTAGAGACCATTAGGACCAGCTATTAGGCCCTGCAAGACTGCAGTGGCAAAACCAGCTCTGGATTTAGAAAAAATTGGCAAGTGGTAATGCTTGGTGAAGATATGTACAGAACTCCAGGTAGCAGCTTCTAGGATGTCCCTGGTAGGAACACCTCTGAGAAAGGCTGTAGAAGTAGATGCAGCCCTGGTGGAATGGGGTCTTATCCCCTGTGGGGTAGATTTTCCATGGTGCTTATAGCAGAAATGAATACAATGGCCTATCCACTTAGAAATGGTTTGCTTTGAAATGGCCTTCCCCTCTGCCCATGCAGCAAAGGCAACTAGCAGCTGTTCAGATTTCCTAAGAGGCTTAGTCCTGTCCAAGTAAAATCAAAGTTGTCAGTGCACGTCCAAGGAGTGCAGTATTCGTTCCCCTTTGTTCTGTGGATTAGAAAAGAAGGTTGGCAAATGAATGGACTGATTAAGGGCCACACTGGATACCACCTTGGGCATAAAGGAAGGATTGGTCCTGAGGGACACTCTGTCCACATGAAAGATGATGGAAAGCTCCACTCCCATGAGGGCCTGTAATTCACACACCCTTCTTGCTAAAGTAATGGCTAGAAGGAAGGCTGTTTTCCAAGAAAGGAATTTCAACTCTGCAGTAGCAGCTGGCTCAAAAGGAGGTAGAGTGAGCTTTTCCAATACAAAGTTAAGGTCCCAGGCAGGAGTAGGAGCTCTCCTAGGTGATCTTAAATTTTTGGCCCCGCTGAGGAATTGTTTCAGTACGGGGTGAGAGAGAAGAGGGGTGGCTCAGTATTATAATGTGCTGAAATGGCGGAGGCATAAATTTTAATGGAAGAGAAGGAAAGGCCCTTGTGAAGCATCTCTTAAGTATTGAAGAATATGCGGTAAACTGGGCACTGTTGTGTGGCTCCAGGAACAGAATCTTTTCAACTTTTACACATAGGATTTTCTAGTATTAGGTCTCCTTGCCTCCAGGATGACATCCAGCACTTGCTTGCTGAGGGATGGTATAGGAGAACTCAGGTAATTAGCCAGGCTGCCAGGTTCAGGGTTTGAAGCTGGGGGGGGGGGGGGGGGCGAATCTGGCCCTCCTGCTGGGAAAGTATGGAAGGAGTCTTGGGAGGCAGGTGACATGGTTCCAGTAGTGACATACTGCACAAGAGGGGGTACCAGTGTTGGTGTGGCCAGTCTGGTGCAATGAGTATTGTCCTTGGATTGTCCCGTTTGATCTTTAGTAGAACTTTCGAGAGGAGAGGCAGAGGGGAAAAGGCATAAACTGAGAGGCTTTCCCAGGCAAAGGACAGAGCATCCACTTTCCAAGCTCATCTGTAGGGAGTCCTTGTGCAGAATTTATCCAATTGGTAGTTCTGAGGGGAGGCAAACAGGTCCATCTCTGGGCTCCCCCATTTGTTTCTCAAAATGTTGAATATCTTTGGTGCCAGTTTCCACTTGTGTGGGTCCATGAGATTTCTGCTTAGGTCGTCTGCCAGAGTATTTAGTTTGCCTGGCAGAAATTGAGCTTGTAGGTGCACTTGGTAGCTCAAAGCTGTGTTCCACAGAGCCATGGCTAGTCTGCAGAGAGAGTATGAGTGGGTTCCCCCCTGCTTGTTTAATGTACCACATAACTTTTAGTTATGTACTTACCATAACTTTAGATGTTTGGGATCCGTCTCGCCTACATTCTGTACTGATGGGTTCGGAGCCGATCCTCGGCTCCGACTCGGCACGCTATACTATAGAGCGAAGTCTCTAATTGGCTGAGCTATTCTATA
Organism: Protopterus annectens; assembly: GCF_019279795.1. Lineage (NCBI taxonomy): Eukaryota > Metazoa > Chordata > Ceratodontiformes > Protopteridae > Protopterus > Protopterus annectens. The sequence goes on along the minus strand of NC_056733.1, from coordinate 782,810,263 downwards.
TCCCAGGATGTACCACCACCACTTCCCCAGATCTTGTTTGTCCGCACACATGCACACAGTCATAGACAGTTGAAATAACATTGCCAGGTGTTTCAAGATGAAACGGCTAAACTGAACCGTCCTCTCTCTTCTGATCTCCAAGGCAGGGGGAAGGAGGATGGGTTATTAGGAATGTAGGCGAGATGGATCCCAAACATCTAAAGTTATGGTAAGTACATAACTAAAAGATGTTATGTGATCCTATCTCGCCTACATTCTGTACTGATGGGACAGCGTCCCTAGCACCCGATTCCTGGGTGGCTCACTGGAAAACACTCCTGAGAACTGTGGAACCGAAGGAAGCTCGCCCCAGAAATGCCACATCCAATTTGTAATGAGAAATAAAGGTGTGAGGAGAAGACCAGGTAGCCGCAGCACAAATGTCACTAATGGCAAGCTTGGAATGAAAGGCTGTCGAAGTAGCCATAGTCCTTGTAGAATGAGCTTTCACAGCGGTTGTAAGCTCTCTATTAGAAAGAAAATAAGTATGACTGATACAGTCTCTGATCCACTTGGCAATAGTGACCTTCGTGACGGCTTTGCCCAATTTATTGTCTGAAAAGGACACAAACAACTGATCTGTTTTCCGTGTTTGATGAGTCCTATCCAAGTAGAAACGCAATTGCCTGTGAACATCCAATGAATGGAAGATATATTCCGCTCTGTCTGAGTAGTTGGGGAAGAAAACTGGGAGTTCCAATGACTGTTGGAGACAAAAACTAGAACAAACTTTGGGAACAAAGGATGGATTAGGTCTGAGGGATACTCTATCCTTGTGAAAAACCAGGTACGGTGGTTTGACGCATAGGGCTTGAAGTTCCGAAACTCTTCTGGCTGATGTAATTGCCACCAAAAAGGCAGTCTTCCAAGAAAGAAATTTCAAGTCACAAGTTGCTGCCGGTTCGAAGGGGGAAGAGGTCAAAGCACCTAATACGAAATTAAGATCCCACGGTGGAGCGGGATGAGAAATCGGAGGTCGAAGCAGCCCAGCACCTTTCATGAAGGCTTTACACAACTTATTGCTCATCAAAGGTGGGTCTATACTTTCATGAAAATTAGAAATAGCTGCTAATTGAATCTTAATGGTAGAGACCGAAGAACCTTGATTGAATAAGGAAGCTAAAAATTTCAAAACTTCAGACACCGAGGCAGTGATGGGATCTAATCCCCGGAGTTGGGCCCAAATAGCGAATCTCCTCCATTTGCTGTTATACATCTTTTTAGTCGAATTCTTGTGGGCAGAGGACAAGATATGTATGACTTCAGAGTCCAAAATTTGGTTCCTGACTATAGTCGGAAGTGGAGGAGCCAAGCTGTTAACCTCAACGAGTGGAGGGACTGATGAAGCTGTCCCGACTGGTGGATCAAGAGATCTGGAACCTGGTCCAGAAACCATGGACCATCCAGTGCGTATTTCTGAAGAAATGGCAGCCAGACTTGACGAGGCCAGTATGGGGCAACTAGAATCATCTTGCACTGCAAGTGAATCGCCTTCTGAATCACCCTGGGAAGAAGGGGAACCGGTGGAAAGGCGTACGGCCAGGCTTGGACTAGGGCGTCCTTGGGAAACCCCCCCGGAACTGGGGTGAGAGAAGAACTGTAGACATTTCGTGTTGAGGGGGGTTGCAAAGAGGTCGCAACAAGGAGTTCCCCATCTTCTGAAGATCTGAGTTGCCACTCTGTTGTTCAGAGACCACTCGTGCGGGGAGAGAATAGTTCTGCTCAGTCTGTCGGCTATCACATTGGATCTCCCCGGAATGTGTGTTGCTACCAAGAAACGGATGGTTGCAATAGCCCAATCCCATACTTTCATGGCCTCTCTGCAAAGGGGATAGGACCTGGTCCCTCCCTGCTTGTTCAGGTACCAGACTACTGACATGTCGGACTGAACGGCAATTATGCCCTGGGGGAGGTAACTGTGTAGTGCTCGTAGCGATAGAAGCACCGCCCTCATTTCCAGTATATTGATGTGTAGAGAACTCTCGTCGGGGTGCCACTTGCCTTGGACTGACCTGCCCAGGTAATGTCCCCCCCACCCCGTCTGGGAGGCATCCGTAGTCAAAGTGGCCACTGGAGGTGGAGGAACGAAGGGTCGCCCCGGATCCAGGTTGGAGGAAAGAAGCCACCAACGGAGGTCCTGTTTGCACGTCTCCATGATTATAATGAGGTGACAGAGGGAGATCCTGATACGACCACTGGACTGACAGCAGCCACTGGAGAATCCTCATGTGCAATCTTGCTAAGGGAACTAGGAGAACGGCAGCCGACATGGAACCCAACAGTTTTAGGACCATCCTTGCTGGGGCTCGGCGTTTGGACAGCAATGCTCGGACTTGAGATTGTAATGTTTCTATCCTCTCTGCAGGAAGATAGACCCGCATTTGCTTTGAGTCTATCTCTACTCCGATAAACCGTATGCGCTGAGATGGCAGCAACACCGACTTTGCCCAATTGAAGGTGATTCCTAGGGAGTTGCCTAGAGAAATAGTGGCTGCTAGGTTTTGTAAGAGTAGATGCCTGGAGGTGGCAGTTAGGAGCCAGTCGTCTAGGTATGGAAACACCTGGAATCTTAGACTTCTCAGGTGAGCAGTCACCACCGCCAAACATTTGGTGAACACCCTGGGGGCTGTGGTGAGACCAAAGGGCAGTGCACAGAACTGGAAATGACCGTCTCCCAGGCTGAAGCGCAAGTGTCTCCTGGACGCCTGATCTATCAGGATGTGATGATAGGCGTCCTTGAGATCTATGGAGCACATCCAAACACCTTTCTCCAGCAGCGGGAGAATGGATTGTAAGGTGACCATCCGGAACTTGGACTTCTTGACAGAACGGTTGAGCTTGCTGAGATCCAAGATGGGCCTCATGTCCCCGGTCTTTTTTGGCACCAAAAAGAATCTTGAGTAAGTCCCTAATCTGGTCTGGTCTTCGGGGACCGGTTGGATGACTCCTTTTTGAAGCAGCTTTGAAATTTCGATGGCTGCGAGATCCCGTTGACTGGGTGGTGGGTCCGGGATTTTTTGGGATAGTGGGGGGGGGGGCTGAGAAAAGGGGATGTTGTAACCTCCGCCAATGATCCGGAGCACCCATCGGTCCTGAGTGATATACTCCCAGGCCTTTAGGTGCCTCGAAAAACGACCCCCGACTGGCTCCAGAGCGGCGCAGTCGGGCAATCCTTCAGGGATGTTGGAAGGTTGAGAAGCCACGAAAGGACTCGCGGTCTCCAGTGTTGCGGGGGCCCCTGCCGCCTCTGGGACGGCGTCTTCCTGAAATATTTCCCCCTTCTCTGCCTCTAGAAGGGGGATCATCCTGCTGTGAGGGGTAAGTCTTCTGAGATTTGCGGAACCACATTTTCCCCCCTCTTCTAGCCTTGGGATAAGGCCGGAAGGGAGTGGAAAACCGTGCCCCTACGGCAGTCAAGGTCTTACCCTCTTGTTCACAGCGGGTCAAGGTGTCCTTTACCTTGGGTCCAAACAAGGAGGACCCATCAAAGGGAGCGTCTGCAAAGGAAGACTTGAAGGCCTCCGCAAAATGACACAGGCGGAGCCAGGCTTGTCTCCGTAGAGCAACACCTGTACCCGCCGCTCTACTCGCCCCTTCGGCCGCATATGAAATGAGCCTCATGGACGAGTTCGATATTGATGACAGGGTAGCCAACTGAGAGCTAACCGTTTGGGCCAACTGCTCAGGTAGGTTACCAGAGAGGGTATCTGAAAGCTCCTTGACCAGATCCCTCTGAAGTCTGGTGAAGTGCGCCAGGTAATTCAGAGACCTTAAAGTACAGGCTGCTGAAGTAAGGGTGCACTTCCCGTACCGATCCATACTCCTCCATACTCCTGGACTCTTTATTAGGAGGATGGACGGACGTCGAAGCCTCTGCCACATCTTGCTGGGTAGCAGATGCCACCACCAGGGCATCTACGGCCACACCTTTAGATAAGAATTCCTTTTCAGGGGGGGCTGACAAATTTATTCAGGCGAGCTGGCACCGGTTCCACAGAATCCGGGTGCTCCCACGCCCTTCGGGAGATCAAATCCAGGAGCTCATCGAAGGGCGGAGACACCCAGGAGGCAGAAGGCTGAGCCCCAAAGGCCTTGAGGAAGACAGACTCCTCAGCGGAAGGGGGTTTGGACTGCCAGTCGCCTCGTTGCTTGAGGATTTCTAAGATGTCCACAAAGGAGACATCATCCGAGGATGACTTGGGGGACCCCTACGCATCATCGAGGTCGGTGTCCGAGGTGAGAGACTCATCAGGCGAGTCGACGTGCTTCCTCTTACACTGTCTCTTCCTGGGAGGTTCCTCCGAAGAAGCCTCGGAAGGACCCCAGGAAGGGAGGAATCCCCAATGGGGGTGACCTCAGGCCCCAGGGCTCCGCTGTCTTGAGACAGGGGGACAACAAAGGAACAAGTCTCCATGCCAAGGGAAGGTGTTGGAGAGATGGTGGAGGTAGCCAAGGAAGATTTGGCTAAAGCACTCCTCATGGCCCTGAAGGCGGACCCCGAGTCCTGGGAAGGCCCGAGGCCACAACGGTAGAAGGCACTCCGCAGCCGGCCGAGGGAGTCTCGGAACCGAAAGCATCGGACCCGAAGCATCACCCCCGGGGCCGACCGGGGAGGTCCGTGTACCGAACTCCGATCCGAAGGTCGGGGTTGGAGTAAGGGTCAGAGCCGACCCGAAAACGTCCACCGGCTCCACCAGCACCGACTCCAACGGTGCTGAGGCTGTTGGAGGAGGAACCAAGACAACAGGGTGGACAATCTGCTCCGGAGCCGACTGGGCTGAAGCCGAGACTAACTTTTGGAAGACTGGAGATTGAAACAGCCTTTGAAGCACCCTGTCAATATCCGAATCGGACATCCTCGAGGACCGAGAAGAGACCGATCGGGCCCGAGTTGACTTCTCCGCCGGTTCCGAAAGACTGGGGGACCGGCTCCGAATAGTCTCAAGCAGTATCGGCGCCGAGGGAGATTCCACCAGCACAGCAATTTCCCTCGGAGCCGACGGGGACTTCGGCGCCAAGGTAGAAGAGTGAGTGTGTGACCTTTCTCTGCTCCGAAACCATTGGAGCCGAAGAAGGTGACACACCTCTCGATGCTCGAGCGCTCGGCTCCGAAGACAGAGGAGTCGAGGCAGGAGGCACCGAGGCAGACCGTTCCGACCTCGGCTCCGAAGTTCGTGGAGCCGACGGAGAAGCCTGCCTTGATTTCTTTGCTGTCGGCTCCGACGGGCTGGTCGGAGCCGAAGACTACTTCTTTCTGGAAGGAGAGGGGGAACAAGATAAAGCCTCCTCAAAGGAAGGGGTGATCATCCCTTTCAATATCAATTTGTTTTTCCTCTCTTGGAGGACACGGGAAGAAAAGGCGTGGCATACACTGCACGACTCTTGAAGGTGCTTAGGCCCTAAGCAATAAACACACATCGAGTGATCATCCGTTATAGACATCTTGTACCCACACTTGGTACATTTTTTAAAACCCGAAGGTCTATGTTCTTTCGACATCACTAGAAAAACACAAACAACCACTAGGGACAAAAAGTAAGCACTGAGAACCAAATCCCTCTAACTTAAGCAGGATTTGACCTATAGGCTCCGAAACAGACAGACAGGTAAAACTATAACAACGCTCTAACAGAGCGCGAGGGCAAGGCCCCTCTAACTAAAACGGGACCTAGATGTCAATGTACAAGTACCACACAAAAAATTTAACAGCAATTTTCACAACACAAATATCCTGACTAGAGCGCGAGGAAACCCCTACCAATAAAAGCGGGAACCCAACGCTACGAAAATTCACACAACTTTTCCTCACAAAAACACTCAACAAGTGATAAGTAGCTGTTAAAACAGCTTTTGGGTGAAAAATTAGAGAAATTCTGACAGAAAATTTGTCAGTAAAGAATACTTAGCACAGCCAAGTCGAGACCACGTCTATTGCTATCAAGCGTCAAACGAGATCTGGGGAAGTGGTGGTGCTGCATCCTGGGATACAGAATAGCTTAGCCAATTAGAGACTTCGCTCTATAGTATAGCGTGCCGAGTCGGAGCCGAGGATCGGCTCCGAACCCATCAGTACAGAATGTAGGCGAGATAGGATCACATAACATCAGTGGTGTTGTCAGTCTTTACCAATAATTGCCCTGGAACAATGTGGTCCTTAAAGGCTGTCAGAGAATTCTGTACAGCTAACATTTCTTTCTGATTGATATGCAGGTGCATTTGACTCTGGTTCCATTTGCCCTGAATGCACTGCCCTGCCAAGTGAGCCCCCCATGCGTAGTGTGATGCATCTGTTTTAGGGTTTGGGCAGCAGTGGGCAGAGTCAATGGCAGTCCCTTGTTGTGGTGGCAGGGAACTCTGTCTTTATACAAAGAATGATGGGAATCATTGATTCCAGGTCCTGAGAATGTTGACACCATAGGCTTTTTAGATACCATTGTAGTTTCCTCGTATGCAGTCTTGCATACGGAATTGGTAGAATGCAAGAGGGCATGAACTACAGGGCTTGCAGTATTTGCCTTGCAGATAGCTGGGTCTTTGTGGCCAGTAGTTTGAAGTAGGCTGTCAAACTTGTTTCTCTGACGTGAGGTAGGCCATCTGGGAAGTTGTATTCAAGCTTGCTCCCAGGAATACAATTTGTTGGCAGGGTACTAAGTGTGATTTCTTTTTGCTTATGGTGTGCCCCAGTGAAGTTAGCAGTTTCTTTACAAATGCCAGATGATTTAATAGTATGTCCTGGCTTTCTGCCTGAATTAGACAATTGTCCAGTTATGGGTATATCTGAATATTTCTTTGCCTGCAGAATGCAATGACTAGAGCTAAGCACTATGTGAATACCCTGGGCACAGTAGATGAGCCAAAGGGCAGTGCAGAGAACTGATAGTGCATGTACCCTGCTCTGAAGCGTAGGTATTTTCTGCAAGATTCACTTATTGGGATGTGCAGGTAAGCTTCCTTTAAATCCAATGTTGCCAACCAGGCATTTTTGCCTAGCATGGGAAGCAGCTGATGAAGAGTTAGCATTCTGAATTTTGGGATTACCAAAAAGGTGTTTAGGATAGACAGGTCCAGGACAGGACGCTAGGAATTGTCTTTTCTGGGTACCAGGAAAAGTCTCGAGTAAAACACTTTCCCCCATTCCTCTTCTGGGACAGGGTGAATAGCCCTGATACTTAGAAGAGAGTGAACCTGCTGTTGAGCCTCTGCCCACTGGGTTGGGGGCAGGTCTGACCAACCATTTGGGGTTGTTAAGGTGTGGAAGTGCAATCTGTATCCTTGGGAAACTATATTTAAAAAGTACAGTTTTGTACCCACCATAAATGTAGATGTTCGAAGATCCACATTGCTGCAGTCCTTACTTATGGGTAGTCTGCTGTCCTCGGTCGGCCCGAATACCAAAGTATTAGGCTGATGTCGGTCATGGGCGCCTAGATCTGACATCAGAGCGTCAGGGTATAAAGGCGCATGACCGACGTCATATCCTCAGTCTTTTCTTGCCCCAGATGTCAGAAGGCCAAACCAGAAAGGCCACAGCCAAAAACAGAATACCTCCCAAAACATGCCCAACAACAACCATCACCTAAAGCATAGCACCAAGTCAAACTACAGAGGGGAAGGAGGGAGGGTAAATTGGACTGCAGCAATGTGGATCTTCGAACATCTACATTTATGGTAGGTACAAAACTGTACTATGTTCTTCATCTCACATTGCTGCAGTCCTTACTTATGGGTAGAATCCCAAAGCAACGGGAAAGGGAGGATGGTAAAATCATAAAGCATTAGGGGCCGCTAAAATGCCCTGTAAAATTGCAGTGGCAAATCCAGCCCTAGACTTAGAATAAAGAGGAAGGTGGTAATGTTTAGAAAAGGTATGCACTGAACTCCAAGTAGCTGCCTCCAAAATGTCTTTTGTAGCGACCCCCCTTATAAAGGCCGTAGAAGTAGCAGTAGCCCTAGTGGAATGAGGCCTCATACCAGCAGGAATCTCCTTACCATGATGGGAATAACAGAAAGAAATACAAAACCCAATCCATTTAGAAATAGTTTTTTTTGAAACAGGTTTACCCTGTGAACCCAAAGCAAAAGAAACAAACAATTGCTGAGACTGTCTGAACTCCTTGGTTCTGCTCAAATAATAACGCAACTGCCTGTGAATATCCAAAGTATGCAAAATTTTCTCCCCGTTATTTTGGGGGTTTGCATAAAAGTAGGCAAATGAATAGTTTGATTTAAGGCCACACTAGAAACCACTTTAGGCATAAAGGAAGGATTAGTACGCAAAGATACCCTATCCTTATGAAAAATCAGGAAAGGCTCCACTGCCATGAGGGCCTGTAATTCAGAAACCCTTCTTGCAGAGGTGATGGACAACAAAAAAGCAGTTTTCCATGATAAATACTTTAACTCGGCAGTAGCTGCAGGCTCAAAAGGTTGTAGAGTAAGTTTTTCCAACACAAAATTGAGATCCCAAGCAGGAGTAGGAGCTCTACGTGGGGGTCTTATATTCTTTGCCCCTCTAAGAAATTGCTTAAACCAAGGATGAGAGAATAAAGGAGGGTCACAATCATAGTGAGCAGAAATGGCTGCAGCATGGACCTTTAATGAGGAGAAAGACAAACCCTTGTCCAATAACTCAGTAAGATATTGAAGAGCAACACTTAAATCAGGTTTGGAGACATCAAAGTCCTTTCCTTTGCTCCAAATAAAAATCTCCTCCATTTATCAGCGTAAACTTTCCTGGTACTAGGCCTCCTGGCCTCCAAAATAACATTCAAAACTTGTTGTGGAAGCTGAGACCCTCCAGAGTCTAAAACAGAATATGCCAGGCTGTTAGATGCAGAGACTGAATCTTGACATTGAGGAAGTGACTGTCCTCTTGTGACAAAAGGTGCGGAATCAAAGGCAGAGGCCATGGAGGTTCTCGTACTAAACTCCTCAGTAGTGGGTACCAGTGTTGTCGAGGCCAATCCGATGCTAGCAAAATCATGGTTGGCTTGTCTTGTCTGGCCTTCAAAAGTACCTTGGGAAGAAGAGGCAGAGGTGGAAAGGCATATACATGCAGATTGTTCCAACTGAAAGATAGAGCGTCCACCTTCCAAGCTGTGTGATGAAACATTTTTGTGCAAAACTTTGGCAACTGGTAATTTAGTGGAGAAGCGAACAGATCTAGGTCTGGAGTTCCCCATAACACTGTCAACTGTTGAAATACATGAGGATCCAATTTCCACTCGTGAGGATCCACTATTTGTCTGCTCAATACATCTGCTAAGGAGTTCTGTGCTCCTGGTAGAAACCTTGCCTGAAGATTGAGGTGTAGATTGAGAGCAGTTTCCCACAGAATCATCGCTTGCCTGCAAAGAGGGTAAGAATGGGTTCCCCCCTGCTTGTTGATGTACCACATGACAGTAGTGTTGTCTGTTTGAATCAACACCTGCCCTGGACGAAGAAAATCTTTGAAAGCCATCAATGCAAACTGGACTGCTAACATTTCCTTCAAGTTGATATGCAAATGTTGGAGTTAGACAGGCCACGTGTTTTGCACCCATTTTCCATTGAGGTGTGCTCCCCAAGCCTTGTCCGAGGCATCTGTCGTTAGAATCTGACTCGCCTCTGGCCGGGTCACAGAGAGTCCCTTGTTTAGGTGACATTCCTGAGCCCACCAGAAACTCCTTCTGAATGCAAGGTATTATCTGAATGACAGTGTCTAGATCTTGGCAGTGCTGTGTCCACACATTTTTGAGATACCATTGAAGCTTCCTCATATGCAATTTGGCATTGGGAAGCACCAGAATACAAGATGCCATGAACCCCAAGGCTTGAAGGACTGTCCTTGCAGTCAGCCTGGACAGTAGAGACATTTGCTGGAAATAAAGAGAAAGGCTTCTTTGTTTGTCCGGGGTCAAAAAAGCCATCTGGGAAGCTGTATTCAGTCTCACACCCAGAAAGCACATGTCCTGAGAGGGTACTAGACTGGACTTTGTTTCGTTCACAGAATGCCCTAGGCATCTTAACACTGCCATCACATACTGTAGATGATGAAGAAGTTCGTCCCTTTCTTGTGCAATAATCAGACAGTCGTCCAAATAAGGATAAATCTGTATTCCTCAGTCTGAAAAATGCTATCACTGGAGCCAGAACCTTTGTGAACACTCTGGGCGCAGTAGATAAGCCAAAGGGCAATGCAGAGAACTGATAATGTAAATTTCCAGCCCGAAAACGCAGGTACCTCCTGCAACTGGGCCTGATAGGAACATGAAGGTAAGCCTCTTTGAGATCCAGAGTAACCATCCAGTGATCTTTTCCCAACAGAGGTAAAAGCTGTTGTAAAGTCAGCATCTTGAACTTTGGAATGTCCAGGTAAGTGTTGAGGATAGATAAATCCAAAATTGGTCTCCACGTGTTTCCTTTCTTTGGAACTAGAAACAGGCGAGAATAAAATCCTAGGCCCACTTCTGACAGAGGAACTGGCTGTATAGCTCCTATTTGAAGAAGTAAAGAAATTTGTCTGTGAGCCTCTATCCTTTGCCGAGGAGGGACGTCTGGCATGCCTTTGAAAGGAGGCATGGTATGGAAATAGAACTTGTAACCTCGGTTTATAATGTCCAATACCCATTTGTCCTGGGTGACTAAATGCCAATTTTGCTTGAAAAGAGCCAACTTTCCTCCCAAAGGAGCTGCCAGGCAAGAGGAATCTGGCAGCTGAAAATGCAGGTCATTGGGCCTGTTTACGAAAGGACTGGCCCCTGCCCTCACCAGCAGATTGAGCAGGCGAACTCCATTGTCTCAGCCTGAAGGTACTCTGAGCTCTGCCGCTACCACGCCTAGATCTACCCCTAGACTGAGAATCAGAAGAAGGGTACGTCCACCCCTTAGTAGGCCAATTTCTACTAAACTTTGGAGGTTGTACCTGCAAAAAAATCTTTAACAGTCTGCATAGACTTAGCCTTGTCTTCCATTTTCTTTAAGACTGACTCCACAGGAGGACCAAACAAAACTTCAGACTGCAAAGGGGCATCCAGAATTCTAGACTTAACATGCTCAGACAAATTCTGATCCTTAAGCCAGGCGTGCCTACGAATAACTGAACCAGTGGCAGCCACCCTAGAAGAAGCCTGTAAAGCATCAAAACCACATTGCAAAGAGTGCTTACCCACCTGTTCAGAAACATGCACTAAATCCTGCAATTCTTTACACTCTATGCCCTCTGCCAAAGCATCCACTTTAGATCTTAGCTGAGAAAGGAGGAAATTCTGATACTTCAACATATGAAACTGGCAGTTCAAAGCTCTCATTGCTAAAGTAGAAGAGGTATACACCTTCTTACCCCATCTATCCAAAGCTCTAGCTTCCTTATCCAGAGGAACCGGATTCTTAACAACAGAGGCTCTAACACCCTTAGGCCCCTGACTAATAGTTTCTGGGTCCGCCCTAGGACTCTTATACAGATATTTATGAGCCTCAGGCACCCTGTAATACCTGTCCGGTTTAACTGGGGCAGGAGGCACAGAATCTGGATTAAGGGAAGCTTCCGAGAAAACATCTGAAACAACATCCAAAACCGGAGGTATAGCTAAGGGTCTATGCTGTGGTAAAAACAAGAACTCCCTAAGCCTCTTCCGGGAATCAGAGTAATCCTGTCCCTCCCACTTAAAATGCTCCCTCATGGGATGAAGAGTTTCTGAAAATGAAAAATCCTCTGGAGGAGAAGCAGAAGGAGTGGAATCCTCTGCATCAGAATCAGAATAAGGAGGAAATCTTGAATGTCCTCAGTAGAAGACTCTGAAACATCTGAGGCCTGCTCCAAACTTTCCAACTCTGGCTCCATCCTGGGCCTCTTATCAGGAGGGGGCATAGAACCTCTAATTAAAGTAATCAAATCCTCTGCCATTTTAAGCATGTGCTTTTTAGGCACAGACCCTGAAGAACCAGAACTGACACCAGAGGAAGGCAAAACAGACCTGCCCTTAGAAGGAGCCTTAGAAACAGTAGCAGAAGGCCTAACCACCTTAGGCATAGAAGGGAGAATAGTAACCTGAGAGGCCCCTTCAGCCTGGCCTGCCTCCTGAGAGGCCACATCTTGTAAAATCAAAGTTTCCCCCTGGGACTCAACAGAAACTTCAGCCAGATCCACCTGTTCAGCTGTAGCTTCTAAAGGTCCGGCGTCCGAAATGGACGAATCATCCTGCCTAGGCTTTAAAGATTTGTCTTTGCGCTTCTTAGTAGAAGCAGGCGCCGGAACATCCGACGGCATATTATAATTACACCTCTTGCCAAAGACTAACCTAGCACAATCTAACCTCCGTTTTATAGTGCGCTTATTAAACCTAGCACAAAACCGACACCCGACTATGTCGTGCTCTGGTCCAAAACAAGGAATACAAAGCGAGTGGTAATCCCTATGCGGTATCTGTTCCGCACAAGAAATACAATTATTCACTTTTTCTGACATCCGGTAAGTAACTGAGGCAAGAAAAAACAAAAATATTCCCCAACGGGGTACTTAGCCCAACTTGGTATCGGTCTGAAACTCCGAAAACGAAAAATTTCAGAACGCCGAACGGCACTTGCAACTCTGCTTCTGCATCGGACCATGCGGCAAAAAAGACTGAGGATATGACGGTCATGCGCCTTTATACCCTGACGCTCTGATGTCAGATCTAGGCGCCCATGACCGACGTCAGCCTAATACTTTGGTATTCGGGCCGACCGAGGACAGCGGACTACCCATAAGTAAGGACTGCAGCAATGTGAGATGAAGAACATCCTATATTTGTACTGGGTAATGAGTTTCCAGTTTTTGCATGCAGGGTGATCTTTGCCTCTAAAGGAACAGTCAGTTGAGTAGGGCTTGGAAGGTTTAAGGTTAAGTCATTGTGACAGTTTAGCATAGGAGGTGTCTTACTACTTCCAGCTTCGGAAGTGGGAGCCCCCCACTGCTTAGTCCTGTGAGTACCTTGAGACTGAAGCCTGGGTGGTCTGCTGGTCCTGGGTTTGGACTGAGAAGGCCTGGAAGAGACAGGAAAGGACCAATTCTTAGGCCAGTGCCTACTAAATCTGGGAGGCTGTACTTGCAGGAAATCTTTAACAGTTTGCATTGATTTAGCTTTTTCCTCCATCTTTAAGTGCATCTTCTGCTTTGCTGCCAAACAGGTGGTCTTGGTTTAAGGGAGCATCCAGTAATTTAGCTTTAACATGATCTGGCAAGGTTTGCTCCTTAAGCCAAGCATGCCTTCTAAGTACAGACCCAGTGACAGCAGCCCTGCAAGATGCCTCTAAGGAATCAAAACCACATTGCAAAGTAGGTTTACCAACTTGTTCAGCAGAATGCATTAAATCCTGTAATTCTTTATTTTAAGCACAGTCAGGAATCAACATAATTTTCTGTTCAAGTAATCCAATAATAAGCTGCTGATACTTTAACATATGAAACTGGCAGTTTAAGGCCCTAATGGCCAAAGTAGCAGTGTATACCTTCCTGCCCAATCTGTCCAGGGCCCTGGAATCTCTATCAGAGGGGGTAGGGTTTTTAGCAGTAGTAGCCTTAATGCCTTTGGGCCCCTGTGAAATGGTCTCTGGATCCGCAGTAGGATTCTTAAAGAGGAACTTGTGAGAGAGTCAGGTACTCTAATACCAGTCATGTTTCCTGGGAGCCAGAGGTAAAGTGTCTGGGGCCACACTAGATTCCAAGAAGGCATCATCTACAATGTCCAGTACAGGAGGGATAGCTAAAGGCCTGTGTTGAGGTAGGAGTAAGAATTCCCTAAGCCTCTTTTTGGAGTCAGAGTAATCCTGGCTTTCCCTGCGGAAATGCTCCCTAAGAATATGCAAAGTTTCACCAAAAGAGAAATCTTCTGGAGGGGAAGCAGGGGGAATGGAGTCCTCTGAATCAGAATACTCATAGGTAGATAAGGGTAAATCCTAGTCATCAGAAGAAACAGAAATTTCAGAATCCTGATCAGAAGGAAAATCAGTTCTAAGTCTCTTAGGGGGAGAAAGGTGGCTTCCCCTGATTAGAGTAATCAGGTCTTCAGCCATTCTTATCATTTGTTTTTTAGGCATAGGGGCATGACCATGCGGTCTGGGCGTCAGTTTTCTAGGTGTGGATCGAGTTTTAGGCCTTGAAGAAGAAGATGGCGTCTGTTTGATATGCAAGTCAGTAGGCCTGAATACACCCTCAAAAGCCGGTACCTGCACAGCGGCTCCGGACCCATCCAAGGTAGAGACATCTGCAGGTTCCACAGTTGAAGAAGCATCTCGAGGCATACCAGACTCCGAGTGGGTCTCAGTAGAGGCCTGCAAATCTGAAGTAGCTATCAGGGGCTGAGAAAGGGCCTCACTGAGTACCGGCGAACTGGCAACTAGCTTAACGGAAGCGTCGTCGGTAGCTTTGGACCTATGCGGTCTGTCTATCTTTACGTTTTTTCAGAATGTCGGTAGTCAGACGGCTTACTGAAGCCATTTCGGGATAATTGAACTGACTACCAAATAGTTAGATGCGAAAATGAACCGATGACGAATAGTTCGAGGATTGAATAAGGCACAAAACCGACAGTGAGGGACGTCAGTTTTTATATTTATTATTCTGAAGAGAACTTATCTACACTTTTACAATAAATGCTTTTTTCCTTAATTTCTAATGGTCATATTTTTTTTTGTTTTATCACAAATCAACCCATCTTATAATTGCCGATGTCTAACGCTGCCTTCAGAGTCGGTTATAAATGTTTTAGAATAAGACAACTGGATACGGAGTCCTACACATACATTGCCTGCGCTAAGAGCAAAGGACAAATGGCCAAACCATCTTTACGGCTACTTCTCTATATACTTCAAAACTAGGTTTTTGCTGTAGTATAAAAAGGACAGAATGCATCAGACAATAGTAGTATTTCTGCTGTCATAACACAAATATGATTCTGATATTAATGGAGTTTGTCAGCTAAAACAAATGTTACATATATATATATATATATATATATATATATATATATATATATATATATCTTTGTAGTAAACTGAACAGTAAAAGAAGAACAGCTTACTACCAATAGAGGACATATCTCTGAAAGCATCTGACATTTTCTAACGCACTTCTTGGGGAATACATTGTGACAGTTACAAAATGCACTTGCTTTCTGATCTTGGCTATGAAAACATGGATACCTTAGAGAATTACAGTCAGAATGGTGAACAGAGGAAATCAGTGGTAGACAGCTTTGTCCTATGAAAATAAAAAAAAAAGGCCATAGGAATAAGTGTAACTGCCACAAGCAGTCATTTTATAACTGACTGGCGATGTGATGCATTTCACGGATTTCCTGTCATATGCCCAGCTGCCCAAGAAAATAAAGTTAAGTAAGAAACTGCAAACTCTGATATGCCACATGGGCAGGTGATCTCTATGGATGTCAGAACAGAATGCCCCAGGAAATGTAACATTAAAAAGAGCTAAGAATGTGAACGCCCTGGACAGAACAGCTTTAATTAATGTCTGAAAAACTAAAACAGGGCACAAGAAAACTGAACTCATGGAATCTTTGCAGCAAAAAAATTAAGGAAATGCAGCAAATGATCACCCACTCGGATCAGTTTTAACAGAATTTAACAATGAACTGAAGGATACCAAACCAACTAGTGGCAATCTAATCATAACTGAACATGTTAGAATTTAAACAGAGAATTTTGAAGATGGAGACCCCTGGAAAAATCTTTGGTTCACAGGCACACTTGAATGCAAAAAAGGAAGGACTGCCTGAACTACATGACCCTAAAATTCCCGTAACAGACTGGTATCCCAGAAGGAGATTCTCTGTTACAGAGAGCTCACTGGGTGTTTGTTTCCAAACAGGTGAGGAAAACCTACATCATGACCTAGACTTATAAACCTATGATGGAAAAGAGTCTTCTGCCACATAGTCACTCAAAGTTAATAAAAATGAAAATTATGTACTTACAAAGTACAGTTGTGTGCACTTACCATAAATGGAGATGTACGAGTGTATTCACTGTTGCAGTCATTACATTTGGATAATCTGCTTGCAGGTTGCCCTCAGTCAGCCTGATTAACAAAGTATTGGGTCCTGCGTCGGTTGCTGTCAGGTCAGGGGTATAAAACATGCAGCCGACGCCATTACATCAGTTTTTCTTGCCCCAGATGTCAGGTGCCCCCCTAATGGGGAGCAATTAAACATAAAAACAAAGGTATACCTCCAACAAAAAAGCAAATACACCAAAAAGGCTTTTAAGCATAGCAAAGGAAAGTAGAGGTATAGCCAAAAGTTAGGGGGCAGGAGGGAGGGTAACCAGGACTGCAACAGTGAATACACTCGAACATCTACATTTATGGTAAGTGTACACAACTGCAACTGTACTATGTTCTTCGTGTTTCACTGTTGCAGTCATTACATTTGGGTAGATTCCCAAAGTTATGTTTGGGAGGAGGAGTTTAGATGCAGGGCCTTATAGCTGGCCCTAATGCCAAGACTGCAGTGGCAAAGCCAGCTCTGGATTTAGAGAAAATTGGCAAATGATGATGCTTGGTGAAAGTATGTACAGAACTCCAGGTAGCAGCTTCTAGGATGTCCCTGGTAGGAACACCTCTGAGAAAGGCTGTAGAAGTAGATGCAGCCCTGGTGGAGTGAGGTCTGATCCCCTGGGGGATAGGTTTTCCATGGTGCTTATAGCAGAAATGAATGCAATGGCTTATCCATTTAGAAATGGTTTGTTTTGAAATAGTATTCCCCTCTGCCCCTGCAGCAAATGCTACCAGCAGTTCAGATTTTCTTTGAGGTTTAGTCCTGTCCAAGTAGAATCCAAGTGGTCTGTGCACATCCAAGAAATGCAGAATCCACTCCCCTTTGTTCTGTGGATTAGGAAAGAAGGTTGACAAATGAATGGACTGATTAAGAGCCACACTGGATACCACCTTGGGCATGAAGGATGGATTGGTTCCGAGTGACACCATGTCCGCATGAAAAATGATGAAAGGCTCCACTGTCATAAGGGCCTGTAATTCAGATACCCTTCTAGCTGAAGTGATTGCTAAAAGGAAAGCTGTTTTCCGAGAAAGAAATTTTAAGTCTGCAGTAGCAGCTGGCTCGAAAGGAGGTAGAGTGAGTTTCTCCAATACAAAGTTAAGGTCCCAGGCTGGGGATGGAGCTCTCCTGGGTGGTCTCAAATGTTTGGCCCCTCTGTGGTACTGCTTGAGCAGTGGATGAGAGAAGAGGGGAGGTTCTGTGTTATAATGAGCTGAAATGGCCGAGGCATGGATTTTAATGGAGGAAAAAAAAAACAGGCCCTTGTGAAGCATCTCAGTTAAGTATTGTAAAATCTGAGGTAACTTGGGCGCTGCTGTGCTCATCCCTTGAGATTGGTTCCAGGCACAGAATCTTTTCCATTTTTCAGCATAGTACTAGGCCTCCTTGCTTCTAAGACGACATCCAACACAAGTTTGCTGAGGGATGGTAAGTGAGAGTTTAAGTAATTAGCCAGGCTGCAAGGTTCAGTGCTAGAAGCCGAGGGTGCAGAATCTGGTTCTCCTGCTGAGACACAGCAGGGAAGAAGTCTGAGGCAGGTGCCATGGAGATAACCATGACACACTGCGCAGCAGGGGGTATCAGTGTTGGCACGGCCAGTCTGGAGCAATCAAAATCATCCTTCGTTTGTCCTGTTTGACTTTTAGTAGTACTTAGGAGAGCAGAGGCAGCGGGGGGAAGGCATAGACTGATAGGATTTTACAACTGAAGGACAGAGCATCCACTTTCCAAGCTTGTTTGTGGGGAGTCCTTGTGCAAAATTTGTCCAATTGGTAGCTCTGGGGGCTTGGCAAACAGGTTTATATCTAGGCTCCCCCATTCGCTTGTCAACATGTTGAAAATGCTTGGTTCCAGTTTCCACTCGTGTGGATCCATGAAGTTTCTGCTTAGTGAGTCTGCCAGTGTATTTAATTTTCCTGGCAGGAATTGAGCTTGTAGGTGCACTTGGTAGCTCCAGGCTGTGTTCCACAATGTCCTGGCTAATCTGCAGAGGGGGTAAGAATGTGTACCCCCCTGCTTGTTTATGTACCACATAACCATGGTGTTGCCTGTCTTTACCACTAGTTGTCCTGGACTGTCAGAACATTCTATACAGCTAGCATTTCTTTTTGATTGATATGCAGGTGCACTTGACTTGGGTTCCATTTGCCCTGAATGCACTAGCCCCCCATGCATCTGTTAGGGTTTGGGCAGCAGGGGGTGGTGTGAAAGGAAGTCCCTTGTTTTGGTGGCAGGCCTCTGCCCACCAAAGGAACTCTAGGCATAGGCAAGGTATGATAGGAGTCATTGTTTCTAGGCTGTGAGAATGTTGACTCCATAGGCTTTTTAGATACCACTGTAGTTTCCTCATATGCAGTCTTGCATATGGAATTAGAAGAATGCAGAAGGCCATGAACCCCAAGGCTTGCATTATTTGTCTTGCAGATAGCAGGGTTTTTGTGGCCACTTGTTTGAAGTAGGTTGTCAAATGAATTTGCTTTTCTGGCGTGAGGTAAGCCACCTGGGAAGTTGTATTCAAGCTTGCTCCCAGGAATGTAATTTGTTTACAGGGTACCAGTTGAGATTTATTTTAGTTTATGGTGTACCCCAGACAAGTTAGCACCCTTTTTACAAATGCCAGATGATTGAAAAGTATGTCCTGGCTTTCTGCCTGAATTAGACAATCGTCCAGGTATGGGTATATTTGAATACTACTTTGCCTGCAAAATGCAATAACTGGAGCTAGGCACTTTGTGAATACCCTGGGTGCAGTAGATAAGCCAAAGGGCAGTGCAGAGAACTGATAGTGTGTGTAGCCTGCTTTGAAGCGTAGGTATCTTCTGCAAGATTTCCTCATTGGGATGTGCAGGTATGCTTCTTTTAAATCTAGTGTTGCCAACATGGCATCTTTGCCTAGCATAGGAAGTAATTGGTGAAGAGTCAGCATCTTGAATTCTGGAATCTCCAGAAAGGCGTTTAGAATAGACGGGTCCAGGATTGGACGCTATGATTTGTCTTTTCTGGGTACCAGGAAAAGTCTGCAGTAGAAACTTTGTCCCTTTTCCTCTTCTGGTACTAGTTGAATAGCCCCCATGCTTGAGAGAAAGTACTTGTTTTTGAGCCTCTGCCCACTGATATGGGGGTAGGCTCAGCCACCCACTTGGTGTTGGCAACGTCTGGAAGTGAAATCTGTATCCCTGGGACACTACATTTAAAACCCATTTGTCCTGGGTAATGGAGTTCCCAGTTCTTTGCATGAAGAGCAATCTTTACCCCAAAGGGGCAGTCAGAAGATAAGTGCTTGGAAATTTTAAAAGGAAGTCAGAGACAGTTTACCATAGGGGGGTGTCTCGTTATTCCCAGACTTGGAAGTGGAGGCCCCCCACTGCTTAGTTCTGCGAGTCCCCTGGGACTGAAACCTGGGGTTTTTGCTGTGTCTGGGTTTGGCTTGAGAAGACCTGGAAGGGGCTAGAAAGGACCGATTCTTAGAAGGCCAGTGCCTACTAAATCTAGTAAGATGAACTTGTAAATCTTTAACAGTTTGCATAGATTTCACTTTATTTATTTATTTAAATGCAATTTGATTACCGGGGAAGTCCACTGGGCCGAATTGACCCATTTTCAGTGGAGGCCCGGGGAGAAAAGCTCCAAGATGCATTATACAATTTAGATACAAATGATAGTTAATATTAAAGATCTTATGTAGAAAAGTTACTCATAAATGCATTCAGTATCATGCACAGTTAAATTTATTAAGCTTGAAAGTAGGGATCACAGTTTCATTTGAGGAAAACAGATATGGGTTAGGTATGGAAACAGTTTACATACAAACCTTTTAAGAAAATGTAAATACATACATACACACGTCAACAGTAGAATGCTATTTACAATATTTACAAGGTTGGGCTGTGTGAGGGTAGCTGTAAGAGGTGAGAGCTTAGAGAGAAGCTATAGAAATTGTTGAGAGTTTAGACAGGCTCATAGGAAGATAACTATGACAGTTGTAGAGCTTGGGAACCAGAGAGAACCCCCTTGGTTTAGGTTGGGTGAAGGCAGGTACATTTCCATTTAGTGGACAGGTGTTTGAATAGTTGGGTTTTGAAGTTTTCTGAGTTTGAAGAACTTCTTCAGCCTTGTTGCCAAACAGGTGGTCCTGATTTAGAGGAGCATCCAACAATTTAGCTTTAACATGATCAGGCAAAGATTGCTCCTTAAGCCAATCATGCCTTCTAAGCACAGACCCAGTAACAGCAGCCCTGCAAGAGGCCTCTAAAGAATCAAAACCACATTGCAAAGTATGTTTTCCAACTTGTTCAGCAGAATGCATTAAATCCTGTAAGTCTTTATTTTCCACACAGTCAGGAATCAATATCATTTTCTGTTTAAGCAGTCCAATAACATGTTGCTGATATTTTAACATATGAAACTGGCAGTTTAAAGCTCTAATTGCCAGGACTGCTGAAGTATAAACCGTTTTACCCCATCTATCCAGTGCCATGGAGTCTCTATCAGAAGGGGTAGGATTTTTAGCAGTAGAAGCCTTAATGCCCTTGGGCCCCTGTGAAATAGTCTCTGGATCTGCAGTAGGATTTTTGAAAAGGAACTTGTGGGACTCTGGGACCCTGTAGTGTACTATGTCAGGTTTACTGGGAGCTGGAAGCAGGGAATCAGGGGACAAACTGGATTCTGAGAAGCATCATCAACAATGTCTAGTACAGGAGGAACAGCCAAAGGCCTATGCGGAGGTTGGAGAAAGAAATCCCCAATCCTCTTTTTTGAATCAGAAAATTCCTGGCTTTCCCAGTGAAAATGCTCCCTTAGATTATGTAAGGTTTCCCCAAAAGAAAAATCCTCAGGAGAGGAAGCAGAGGGAATAGAGTCCTCCGCATCAGAATCCTCATAAGTACGTAAGGACAAACCCAGGTCATCAGAAGAGTCAGAAAAAACAGAATCCTGATCAGAAGATTCATAATCAAGCTCAGTCCTAGGCCTCTTGGGGGGGGGGGGTGGCTACCCCTGATTAGACTTATTAGATCTTCAGCCATTTTTATCATTTGTTTTTTAGGCATAGAGGCCTGAGCATGTGGCCTGGGCGTAGTTTTTTTAGACAGATCGAGATTTAGGCTTTAGTAAAGAAGGAGGAGTCTATTTAATATGCAAGTCCGTAGGCCTGAATACACCCTCAGAAGCCGGTGCCTGCACAGCGGCTCCAGACCCATCCAAGGTAGAGACATCCGCGGGTTCCATAGCTGAAGTATCTCGTGGCATACTAGACTCTGAATGGGTCTCAGTAGAGGCCTGCAAATCAGAAGTAGCAGGTATCAGGGGCTGTGAAAGCGCCTCACTGAGTACCGGCGAACTGGTGACTGGCTTAGGAGAAGCGTCGTCAGCAGTTTTGGACCTCGGCGGCCTGTCTTTGTCTTTATCTTTGCGTTTTGTCGGAATCCCGGTAGTCAAATGGCTAACTGACAACATTTCTGGATAGTTACACCGAAAACCGAAATATTTAGAGGCAAAAATATATTGACGACAGATAGGGTGCTGACTAAATAAAGCACAAAAGTGACAGCAAAGTACGTCGTGGTCAGGGCCTAGGCAAGGAATACAGTACGAATGAAAATCTTTATGAGGTATTTGATTTCCACAAGTAATGCAATTATTAACTTTGACTGACATCGGAAAGGAGCAAGAAAACATTTCCCCAACGGGGTACTTAGCTTTTAGTTGAAGACTTCGGTTCTAAAACTCGAAAACGAAAATTTCAGGAGTCGGCCGACCGGCACTTGCGAACTGCTTCTGCTTCGGGCACCACACGGCAAGAAAGACTGGGGTAATGGCGTCGGCTGCATGTTTTATACCCCTGACGTCATGGAAGAAGGGACAGCAACCGACGCAGGACCCTAGACTTTGTTAATCAGGCTGACCGAGGGCAACCTGCAAGCAGGTAACCCAAATGTAATGACTGCAACAGTGTAACACGGAGAACATCAATAGATCCATGTTGTCTTCTTCTTCTGTCCTTCTTGGATTACTGGATCTGACTTTGATTAGACACTACCCATAATACACAGCTCTAACTGCCTCTCCTCAGATCGAGTTTGTCCCATAAATATTCCTAGAAATCATAAAACAAAGGGAAAAGGTGACAATTTTGCAGGAAACAAGCAGAAGGCAGCATAAGGAACCTCTTACACACAGCTTTGAGGCCAGTATGGAAGGGCGGTCAGGAGCAACTCACTAATGGTGACAGCTTTCAGAGAACACAGAGGGGAAGGATAGTTGATGAGGATGGAAAACGACAACATAGATCTAGGATTATGTCAAGTGCACAACTTTTGCATCCAATGTTATCTTTTCTGTTTGGCTTCGACTTGCGGGACAGATTCTCCAGCTATTAACAACCCCATGGTGTTCCTAGGAGAGAACATTCCCCAAAATGGTGGAACCAAAGGAAGCTCTAGACCTAGACACAAAGGTATGAGTGATGAACCAAGTAGCTGCCACACAGATCTCAGCAAAAGAAAAGCAAAAAAGGCAGCTGACATAGCAACCACTCTGATGGAATAAGCTTTGGGCATAACAGGCAAAAAATCCCTTTCTGGAAGTACGCACGGGAGATACAACTGGAAAGCCATCTCGAAAGGGTCTCTTCAGAAACAGGCTTACAAAGTCTTGATTTCGAAAAGGAAACAAAAAATTGTTTAGATTTTCTGAAGCATTTGTTTCTATCCAAAAAGAATCTGAGTTGTCTATGAATATCCAAACAACATAGCAAATATACTCCCTTGTTACTGAAATTTGGAAAGAAAACCAGTAAATGAATGGGCTGACTCAAATTACACTCTGAAGCAACACTGGGCAGAAATGAAGGGTTGGTTCTTATGGTACCCCTGTCTTTATGAAAAATCAGATAAGGGGAAATGGAGGATAGTGCTTGAAGTTTAGACATTCTTCTGGTTGATGTAACAGCTACCAGAAGGAGAGTTTTCCATGACAAAAGTTTTAAGGACTCTGTGGCTGCTGGTTCAAAGGGAGGTCTGGTGAGAACTTGCAATAACAGAGTGAGGTCTCAAAGAAGGCAATAGGTCATGAACTGGTGGACGCAATAAAGAAATGTACCCTCAAAAAAGCCTTGGAGAGCTTAAGAGCTGCCACATGTGTTTTACTCATGCCAGTGAAAGTTAGAAAATGCAGCTAGCTGCACTTTAATGGTAGAAGTGCCAAGACCAGAATGAAAAATTCCAGCCAAGAAGTCTAGAATAGCATCTACAGCTGTCAAAAAGGGATCTAAACCCTTGGAAGAACCCCAAATGGAAAATCACCTCCATTTTCTAACATAAACCTTCCTAGTAGAAAATTACTGAGAGGAAGAAAGAATGTGAATAACTCCCTTGGAGAGCTTGAGATTCCTGGCCATCATTAGAATTGAAGGAAAGTACAGTTTTGTACCTACCATAAATGTAGATGTCCGATAGGTATGCATCGGCAGTCATCACATATGGGTTGTCCTGCCTCAGGCAGCCCTTCGGTCGGCCGGATTCCAAAAAGTCTGGGTCTGGCGTCGGCTGATGTCGCCCTTTCCCCGACGTCACCATGCCTGGGGTATAAAAGCGTCAGCCGACGCCATCTTCCTCAGTTTTTCTTGCCCCAGATGCCAAGTGCCCTCTAGGAAGGCTAAATTTGAAAAATGCAATAACAAATCCAAACATTTGCAAAAAAAAAATATATATATATGTATGTATGTATGTATAAAACAAATACACCATAATAGATCCCCTAGTTAGCTAATAGAGAGGTAAACACCCTAGGAGTACCACAGAGGGGAAGGAGGGAGGGTAAACCTGACTGCAGATGCATACCTATCGGACATCTACATTTATGGTAGGTACAAAACTGTACTATGTCCTTCAAGGATGCATCTGCAGTCATCACATATGGGTAGAATACCATAGCCAAACTAGGGGTGGAGGTACTAGGAAAAGGATGGTGTAGCTAAGATACCCTGCAGGACAGCCATAGCAAAGCCTGCTCTGGATCTGGAATATAGAGGAAAATTGTAATGCTTGGCAAATGTATGCACGGAGCTCCATGTGGCAGCTTCTAAAATGTCTTTTGTAGCCACCCCTCTTAAGAAGGCTGTGGAGGTGGCTGTGGCTCTCGTAGAATGAGGTCTAATGTTAGCTGGTACAGTCTTTCCATGAAATGAGTAACAAAAGCAGATGCAATTTCCTATCCATTTTGAAATTGTCTGTTTGGAAATTGCTTTTCCTTGAGTACCAGCAGCATATGCTACCAACAGTTGGTCAGTTTTTCTGAAACCTTTAGTTCTGTCCAAGTAGTAGCGCAACTGCCTGTGAATGTCCAGGGTGTGCAGCAGTTTCTCCCCTTTGTTTTGTGGATTTGGGAAGAAGGTAGGCAAGTGAATGGCTTGATTCAATGAAACCCTGGATACCACCTTTGGCATAAAAGAAGGATTAGTTCTTAATGAGACTCTATCCTGATGGAAAATAATAAATGGCTGAACTGCCATCAGGGCCTGCAATTCCGAAACTCTTCTTGCTGAGGTTATTGCCAGAAGGAAAGCAGTCTTCCATGAGAGGTATTGTAGATCTGCAGATGCTGCCGGTTCAAATGGAGGCAGTGTTAGTTTTTCCAACACGTAGTTAAGATCCCAAGCAGGTAGAGGTGGTTTCCTAGGAGGTTTGATGTTTTTGATCCCTCTTAGAAACTGTCTTAGGAGAGGATGAGAAAAGACAGGAGGATCACTGTTGTACTCTGCTGAAATTGCTGAGGCATGAATCTTAATAGAAGAGTAAGACAGTCCATTGTGGAACATTTCTGCCAAATATTCCAGGATATGTGCCATGTTCATCATTGTCGCATCTAGGCCCTTTGTGGTGTTCCAGATGAGAAATCTTTTCCATTTTGCTGAGTATGTCTTCCTTGTGGAAGGGCGGCGAGCTTCCAGAATAATATTCTTTACTCTCTGGGATAGCTTATCCTGAGGAGTAGTCAAGGTATTCTCCATGCTGTTAGTTGCAATGTTTTCAGGTTGGAATGTAGAGTTTTGTATCTGTGCTGTGTCAGTAGAAGTGGCCATAGAGGTAGGGGCCATGGCTTTGTACGTGACATGCTCCTTAGCAGTGGGTACCAGTGCTGTCTTGGCCAGTCCGGAGCTATCAGGATCACTTTTGGCTGCTCTGCCCTGATCTTCAGTAACACCTTGGTCATTAATGGAATAGGAGGAAATGCATATACTGTCAGATTTCTCCAGCTGAAAGAGAGGGCGTCCACTTTCCAAGCTTGTGGGTGGTATGTCCTTGTGCAGAATTTCTTTAGTTGATGTTTGTGGGGGGATGCAAATAGATCCATGTCCGGGCTCCCCCAAGATTGAGTTATCTGTTGGAAAATGTCTGGGTGCAGCATCCATTCGTGGGCATCCATGATATTTCTGCTTAGGCTGTCCGCCAGTGTATTGCCCTTCCCTGGCACAAACTGAGCTTGTAGCTGTATGTTGAGTTTCAAGAAAAGATCCCATAGATTCATTGCCAGTCTGCACAGAGGGTAAGAATGGGTACCTCCTTGCTTGTTTATGTACCACATAACTGTGGTGTTGTCTGTCCTTATTAGTAGATGGCCTTGATGGAGAAAGAGTTTGAAGGCCTCGATTGCATGCATCACTGCTAGCATTTCTTTTTGATTTATGTGCATGCATAGCTCCCTTCGTGACCACTGTCCTTGGATACCTCTGCCCTCCATGTGTGCTCCCCAACCTAGGTCTGAAGCGTCTGTTGTAATAGTTTGGGAGGTTTTTGGCTTTGTGAAGGGCAGCCCTCTGTTGGACTGGCTGGCCTGAGCCCACCACAGAAATTCCTTGTGAAGGCATGGAATGAGTGGGATTAAAGTTTCCAAACTGTGACTGTGCTGAGTCCATAAACTCCTTAGGTACCATTGCAGCTTCCTCATATGTAGCCTTACTTGTGGAATCAGAAGAATACAGGATGCCATGTAACCCAGGGCCTGCAGGATTTTCCTTGCAGTCAGCAAAGTTTGTCTTGTCAGATTCTTGAAGTAATCCGGTAGTTGCCTTTGTTTTTCTTCTGTGAGATAAGCCATTTGGGTGGTTGTATCTAGATCAGCACCCAGAAAGGTTATTCTTTGGGGTGGAACAAGTCTTGATTTGTTATTGCCGTTTTCCAGCTAGCCGGCTTAGTGAAGTATTGTGTTGCTACATACTACAAAGTCTTGATTTGTGCATGTTGACTGTATATCCCAAGGCTTGAAGAAGATTGATGGAATAATTTAAGTCTTTTATCAGAGTTTGTTGGTTGTCCGCTTGTATAAGGCAGTCGTCCAGATATGAGTAGATTTGAATCCCCTGGAGTCTGCAGTGTGCTATTACTGATGCCAGGCATTTCGTGAATACTCTGGGCGCAGTAGATAAGCCAAAGGGTAATGCTGAGAATTGACAATGCTCTGACCCTGCAAGAAATCTGAGGTATCTTCTGCAACTTTGTCTGATAGGGACATGCAGGTATGCCTCCTTGATGTCTAGAGTAACCAGCGAAGACCCCTTGCCCAGCATGGGAAGGAGCTGCTGTAGAGTCAGCATTTTGAATTTTGGCACAATGAGGTAAGTATTCAGTATGGACAAATCGAGAATAGGCCTCCATTGATGCTCTTTTCTTGGAACAAGGAATAGTCTGGAGTAAAATCCTTGGCCTTGTTCTGAAATAGGCACTTTTTCTATAGCTTTCATTTGTAGTAAGTTTGAGATTTGTTTCAAAGCCTCTGTCCTTTGATTTGGTGGCAGACCTGGTATGCCTTTTCTTTTTGACAATGTGTGGAAATGGAACCTGTATCCGTTGTCTATTATTTGGAGTGTCCATTTGTCTCTTGTAATGTTGTGCCAATTTCTTGAGAATAAAGAAAGCTTTCCGCCCAAAGGTGCTTCTAACTGAGCCCTGGTTGGCGGAGTCAAAACAGAGTTATTGTGTTTGTCCTTGTGCAGCAGTGGCAGATCCTGAACTGCCTGTCTGGATTGGAGGTTGCCATTGACGGCCTCTGTAGGAGCCCCTAGCTTGGCCTCTACCTCTGGCACGACTGTTTCTTCCCCTTTGAAATCTTTCTGTGTCCGGAAAGGACCAATTCTTGGAAGGACAGTTTCTGCTGAATCTAGGCAGTTGGACTTGAAGAAAATCCTTAACTGTTTGTACAGATTTTGCCTTTTCCTCAAATTTCTTTAGGACGTCCTGAGCAGTGGAACCAAATAACTTTTGCTTTTCTAGTGGAGCATCCAAAAGCTTAGCTTTAACATGTTCTGGCAGAGATTGTTCCTTCAGCCAAGCATGCCTGCGTATGACAACACCTGTCATTGCTGACCTACATGAAGCTTCCAATGAATCATAACCACACTGCAAGAAATGGTTGCTAACCTGCTGGGAGTTATGTACCAGATCCTGAAGGGATTTACGGTCCAGAGGTTCAGAAGAAGACAATTTCTTATGCATTTCTTCTAACAAATACTCTTGAATCTGTATCATGTGAAATTGACAATTTAATGACATCATAGCAAGAGTGGCAGAAGTATACACCTTTTTACCCCATCTCTCTAATGCCCTGGACTCCTTTGCAGAGGGGAGTGGGTTCTTAGTAGTAACAGCTGCAACTCCTTTAGGGCCCTGTGAAATAGTTTCAGGGTCAGCAGAGTGGGCCTTATAAAGAAAATTATGTGTCTGGGACCCTGTAATACCTATCAGGCTTAGCAGGGGCAGGAGGCAGAGTGTCAGGGGGTCATACTAGAATCCGAATAAACATCAATAATCACATTTAAAACAGGAGGAATAGCCAAAGGTCTATGCTTATGTAAATGAAGAAAAGTTCTTAGTCTTTTCCTGGAATCAGAATATTCCTGGCCCTGCCATTTGAAATGCTCTCTCATGGTGTGCAGGGTCTCCCCAAAGGAAAGCTCTTCAGGAGGGGAGGCTGAGGCAATAGATTCCTCTGCATCCGAATCCTCATAGGCCGAATAAGCCTCCTCCTGGTAGTCTGAGTGATCCGAGCCAACAGAGGCCTCCTCTGAGGAAAGGGGATCAGGGGGATCCATCCTGGGCCTTTTGTCTAGAGGGGGTTGGGAGCCCCTGTCCGGATGAGGCTGAGAGCCCCTAATTAAGGATATCAGATCCTCTGCTAAAGTTAAAATCTGTGAACTAGAAGAAGGTCCCTGAGGAATAACTCTGGGAGGCATGGCTTTAGTGTGTTTTGGAGCTTTAGCCCTGGTGAAGGCCTTAATAGACATGGATGCAGGAGGCCTGGCTGCACCACGTGCTGGTGTAGCTTTATCTAAAGGTATGGTGTCGGAAGATTCCAATACACCAGTTTCTGAAGGCAATTCAGAAACCGACTCGGTAGAAGCCTCCGGGACCGAGGCTGTCTGTTGTATTATTTCAGGGTTCGGAAGTTCCAAGGACTCTGTATCAGCCGAGACCGAGACACTCGCAGAAGGCTTAGCCGCGGTTTCAGCCGAAACCGCGGCCCGCATGTGTCGGTCCTTGTCTTTCCGTTTCTTAATTAAATGTGATGTCAGGGTTTCCGACGGCATTTTGTAAGCAAAACTATCCCCAAAAAACTCTTCTGCAAACTCCGACCGACGTCTAAGAGTGCGTCGGTTGAAGGAAGCGCAGGCAGAGCAGGCCGAGACGTCGTGGTCCGGGCCTAAGCAGGGAAGACAATAAGAGTGGAAATCCTTATGAGGTATTTGTTTCCCACAAGTTAAACAATTATTAACTTTTTCTGACATCGGCTGAGGCAAAAGAGAGTCCCCAACGGGGTACTTAACTTTTGAAGTCTTCGGATAGCGAAATTACAGGAGCTGGCCGACTGGCACTTGCGAACTGCTTCTGCTTCGGGCACCACGTGGCAAGAAAGACTGGGGAAGATGGCGTCGGCTGACGCTTTTATACCCCAGGCATGGTGACGTCGGGGAAAGGGCGACATCAGCCGACGCCGGACCCAGACTTTGGAATCCGGCCGACCGAAGGGCTGCCTGAGGCAGGACAGCCCATATGTGATGACTGCAGATGCATCCTTGAAGGACATCCATGCAGTTAGCCTGAGGCAGTGAATGAGAGGTATTCCTGAAGGATGAGAGATCAAACCTGGAAGAGGGTCCGCAACCCAGGGTGGATAATGTAAGTGAGGCCAAAAGAAGGCAAACAAAACATGATGGGCCCAGAATGGGGTAATGAGGAAAACAGTCGCTTTGCAATGGGCTGCTTTCTGAAGAAACTTGATTATCAAAGTCGAGGGATAGGTGTAAAGTCAACCCAAGGTGCTAAGCATACAGGAGAGAGCCCCTTGGTGACTGCCGCTCTGGGGGGATCAGGGCTTAAAAACTACTGCACTTTGTGTTAGATGGAGAAGCAAATAGTTTGCAGCAGGGGCTGTCCAAGTGGCAGAAAATTTCCATGGATATGTCCTGGTTCAGGTACCACTCGTGAGGCAGAAGAACAGGCTCCACTCAGAATGCCTGCCAAAATGTTGGATTCCCTGGGATGAGCACTGTGATCAGAAACCACTGACAGGACATAGCCCATTGCAAAACTCTCATGGCTTCTCAACAAAGGGGATAAGATATAGAGTTCATTCTTGCTTGTTCAGATACCATACCACTGAAAAAGGAGTTGTGTCCTCACTGTACCATTCCATCTGTGTTTGTTTTTATTCAGCCTCAACTTACTGGACGTTGTTCGACCTTGGAACAGACTCAGAAGTTACTTCAGCTCAATGAAGCCTACAAACCCTTGAGCTCTTCCCTATCTACAATGCTCTGGTCCCCTCTCACCTCAGATAATACATGTAGCTTGAGAGAAGAAAAGGTATAAACAGGGAAGTATGCAGGATGCCATCACTGGAGATCAACTCCAACGGAGCAAAGAATGCTGTGTCCTTACAAACACATTTCTTAACGGAGGGAATTTAAGCCAAAAGGCTGGGGGTTGGTGGGTGGGGAGTTGAGGCTGAATAAAATAGACAACACACATGTAACGTTACGGTGAGTACATAACTTCTGTATCTGATGTCAATTTTCATTCATCCTCAACGTATGGGACAGGGTCCCCAGCTACCCAAGCCGTGGGAGACCCTAAGGAAAGGTTTTCCTGAGAACAGCCGAGCCAAAGTCTAGTTTGTAGTGGTTGATAAAAAGTACGTGGATTTGACCAAGTAGCAGCAGCACAAATATCCATTAAAGCTCTAGACTGAAAAAACATGGAAGTTGCCACAGATCTGGTAGAATGAGCTCTTACAGGTTTATGGAGAGGCACATTCAATTTTGCATACACCAAGGAAATACATCCGGGTTGCCCCAAGCTATGGTGCTCAAAGGAAACAAAAGGTTGGTCTGAGTTCCTGAAATCATTTGTATGATGCAAACAGCAGCGCAACTGTCTATGGTCATCCAATGAATGCAGTAAGAATTCCCCTTGGTTACTGTAATTTCGAAAGAATACTGAAAGACGAATGGATTGATTAATATTGGATTCTGACACCACCTTCAGTAGAAATGAAGCATTGATCTGTATGGTAACCCTATCCTTGTGAAAGATCAAGTAAGGGGGTTTTGAGGATAAAAGCATGAAGCTCTGAAATTCTCCTGGTCGAGGTTGTAGCAACAAAGAAGGCAGTCTCCCCAAGACAGGTACTTTAAATAACATTTGGCTGCAGGCTCAAAGGGAGATTGAGGCAGGGCCTGTAATACCAGAGTTAAATCCCACAGGGGAACATGGTCCTTAAAGAGAGGTTTTAACAAAAGGGTACCTTTCAGAAATACTTTACAAATTTTTACAAGTGCCAAGGAAGAATTGTGTAATCCTACATGAAAGTTCGAAATTACTGCAAGCTGAACTTTAACAAAGCAAGCACATCTACCATTAAACAGTTCTGCCAGAAATTCAAGGACTGCATATGTAAGGAGCTGTATTGATTCTTCACCGCCCAAAAAAAGTCTTTTCCACTTGCTTTTGTACAATTTCCTAGTAGAAGGTTTATGGGTCAACAAGAGAATAGAATGGACTGGGGAAGAAAGCATAGGTTGCAAAAAACAAGCACTCCACAACGTCAAGTACTTTAACAGAAAAAGTTTTCGGATAAAATATCCTTCAGTGTCTTACAAAAGAAATACTAAAACCAGCATTTTTAAATACAAAAAAATCCATCACATGACACAGTCAACTTATTAAAGAACAGTTAATTAGAATCAATAATTAAATTTTAAAAGCACAGATATTTTACAAAAAAATATATATACAGTTAAAAATATGTACATTATGACCTCCATATAAGCTTTTTATTTATTGCAGTTTAGCCTTCAAAATCGGTTTCAGTGTAACTTATTTATTTAAACCTGGATACTTGTCCACCTGTAAGCGGACAATCCATTCATACTCCTTTGTGTCCACTCTATTTACTAAATCACCACGTCTCACATTCGGGTATATTATATGTATAACTCTAAAATAAAACTGATGTGTATCATTTTCTTGAACATGTTGTGCCAAAGAGTTAGTAAGAACTCTCCTACGTATGTCCAACCTATGTTCTATGATTCTATCACATAACCTTCCCACAGATTTTCCAACATAGAAACCTGCACATTTCTGACAAGTAGCCAAGTATATAATTGAAGAGGTATTACAGGTAGCAGTGCAATGAAAAACGTATCTTACCCCTAATAGATGTAGGAACTCAGTGGATTGGTCAATACTGGAACAACATGAGCAATTCTGGCATGGAAAAGTTCCCTTTCTGTTATAAGCAAAGGGGTGTCTATTATTAAGGTTAAAGTCCTTACAGCATAAGAGCTTCTGTAGGTTGTCACAATTTCGGTATGTAAACAGGGGCTTATCTAGGAGCCATTTTTCATGGCCAGGTATGGCTTTCAAAATATCCCAGTAATTTCTAATAATTTTTTCTACTGGTCCACTAACCCTACTGTAGGTCATCAGATACCTCAAAGGTTGAATAGAATCCAAACAATGATTAGTAGGGGAAACACCCTCATGACTAGAAAAATAGGGTCTAGCCCCTAAATCTCTCATTTGCATCGTCTCATTCCTTACTACCTCTCTCATTTACATTATAGCCCCTTGACAAAAATTATTTCCTGCAGCTGTGACTCACAAACATCCACTTTTGTGTTCAACCTACTCGCTCGCAGTTATTGACTTTTAACAATACCTTTAAAAGTTCTTCTTGCGTGCATGCTATTCTTATGTAAACATTTATTCACTTGTGCATCCTTTTATATATATACAAGTTTCTAAACTAGAAGTTGTCAATTGTAGACTAACATCCAAAAAATTAAATTTCGTATCAGAAAAAGTCATTTCAATTTTTAAAAATTCAACCGTACTATTCAAATAGATAAAGAAGTTAATAAAGAAATAAACGGTCCAGACACACTGAAATCGGCTGTTAATGAATTTAATAAAAAAAGTCCATACACAAGCGCTTTCAAACGCAGGGCTTTTTCAAGTGAATAAAAAAGCTCAATAAAAGTCAATTTAAATATCCCTGCTCTCAAAAAAGCACCAAGGAATTTTAAAGGCATGCACACTCATTAGTTAATATAATAAATACAGCAACCCTGTATTATTAACATGTTGCTTATTTAAAATATTACATATTGTTTCAACCACTTCAAATATAAAGCATTTCAAAGTTAAAAAACATTGTAAATGTGCTGATTAAATATTAATAAATCAAAAAGCCTACTGTCAACAGCTTTGTTCGTATGTACCCATTTTATCATAACTTACTTGCTTTTTTAATCAAATAGGGCTTTATTGAAATATGGTCATTTAGACCTGGGGGGTTTGTTGCATTTAATTTTATTTGCCAGTATGTCTCCCTGCAGTTTAACCAGTTCTCCTAACCCGCCCCCCCCGGGTTCATGGTAACTTGCTCTAGAATTCCAAAGTAAAAACCTTCATGGTTTGTTTCCACATGAAGATGTTTATAAAGGCCGTTATTCAAACTTTTTTTTCTTTATATGACAAATATGCTTGCAAATACGTTTACTCAGTGTCCTTTCAGAGTTTCCTACATAGAAGTTTGGACAGTCTCTACATAGGGCCAAGTAAACTATGCCTCTGGTCATAGTTACCTTTTCTAAAGACCACAGTACTATTCATGTCATTATTTAACATGACCTTTTCCTTGGCAATAATTACACTTTCCACGTCTTCTTGTTCCAAAAGTTCCTTGATGGCCACCATTATTTTTGATTTTCTCAAATAGTTTTATTAAATTTGTCCCTGTTTTGAAAACGAAAAGTACAGTTTTGTACCTACCATAAATGTAGATGTTTGAGGATCTACATTGCTGCAGTCATAACCTGTGGGTAAGTCCGCTGTCCTCGATCGGCCCGAATACCAAAGAGCTGGGCTGACGTCGGTCATTGTCGCCTAGAGCTGACGTCAGTAAGTCGTAGTACATAAGCGCATGACCGACGCCATATCCTCAGTCTTTCTTGCCCCAGATGTCAGAAGGCCTAAGAATGAAAGAAGGCCAGAGCCAAAATAGTAAACGCCCAACTACCACCAGTGTGGAAATAAAGATAATCCTAAAAAAACACAGCAACCACAAACTATAGAGGGGAAGGAGGGAGGGATAATTGGACTGCAGCAATGTAGATCCTCGAACATCTACATTTATGGTAGGTACAAAACTGTACTATGTTCTTCGTCTCAAATTGCTGCAGTCATAACCTGTGGGTAGAATCCCAAAGCAAAGGAAAAGGGAGGCTGGCAAACTAAATAGCATTAGGAGCTGCTAACATGCCCTGTAAAACTGCAGTGGCAAACCCAGCCCTGGACTTGGAATAAAGAGGGAGATGGTAATGCTTAGTAAAAGTGTGTACTGAACTCCAAGTAGCTGCCTCCAAAATATCCTTAGTAGCTACACCCCTCAAAAAAGCAGTAGATGTGGCAGTAGCCCTAGTAGAATGAGGTCTGATCCCAGCAGGAACACTCTTCCCATGATGAGAATAACAAAAAGCAATACATTGACCAATCCACTTTGAAATAGTCTGCTTTGAAACAGCTTTCCCTTGTGAACCCAAAGCCAAAGACACAAATAACTGTTGAGTCTGTCTGAACTCCTTAGTTCTGCTCAAATAATAACGTAACTGCCTGTGGATATCCAAAGAATGCAAGACTTTTTCCCCCTTATTTTGGGGATCAGCATAAAAAGTAGGCAAATGAATAGACTGGTTCAAGGCCACATTAGAAATTACTTTAGGCATAAAAGTAGGGTTAGTTCGCAAAGAAACTCTATCCTTATGAAATATCAGAAAGGGTTCAACTGCCATGAGTGCCTGCAATTCAGATACCCTCCTAGCAGAAGTAATGGCCAACAAAAAAGCAGTCTTCCAAGACAAAAACTTCAATTCAGACGTAGCTGCAGGTTCAAAAGGAGGTAAAGTAAGCTTCTCCAACACAAAATTGAGATCCCAGGAAGGAGTGGGAGCTCTACGTGGGGGTCTTATATTCTTTGCCCCTCTAAGAAATTGTTTGAACAAAGGGTGAGAAAATAAAGGAGGGTCACAATCATAGTGAGCAGAAATGGCTGCAGCATGAACCTTCACAGAAGAGAATGACAAACCCTTGTCCAGTAATTCAGTAAGATACAGTAGTGCAAAACTCAAATTAGGCACTGAAACATCAAAGCCCTTTGCTGTGCTCCAAAGAAAAAATCTCTTCCATTTATCAGCATAAACTTTTCTAGTACTAGGCCTGGCTTCCAAAATGACATCTAAAACCTGTTGAGGAAGCTGAGACCCCACCGGCTCCATCACAGAATACGCCAGGCTGTTAGATGCAGGGACTGCACCCGAACATTGAGAAAATGATTGTTTGACTGGGATAACAAATGAGGAACCTGTGGCAGAAGCCAAGGAGGCTCCTGAATTAAACTCCTCAGCAGAGGATACCAATGCTGACGTGGCCAATCTGGTGCTATTAGAATCATGCAAGGCTTGTCCTGCCTGACTTTTCAAGAGTACCTTGGGAAGAAGAGGCAGAGGAGGAAAAGCATAAACGTGAAGGTTGTTCCAACTGAAAGATAGAGCATCCACTTTCCAAGCATTTGGGTGGAACATCTTTGTGCAAAATTTTGGCAGTTGAAAATTCAATGGAGAAGCGAACAGATCTATGTCTGGAGTTCCCCAAGCCACGGTCAATTGTTTGAATACCTGAGGATCCAGTTTCCACTCGTGGGGATCCACAATTTGCCTGCTCAATACATCTGCTAGGGAGTTCTGTGCTCCTGGCAGAAACCGTGCCTGAAGATTGATTTGCAAACTCAGAGCAGTCTCCCACAAAATCATTGCTTGTCTGCAAAGAGGGTAGGAATGGGTTCCCCCCTGCTTGTTGATGTACCACATGACTGTTGTGTTGTCTGTTTGAATCAACACCTGTCCCGGCTGAAGTAGGTCCTTGAAGGCTATCAAAGCAAATTGGACTGCTAACATCTCCTTCATGTTGATATGCAAATGTAGTAGTTTGGGAGGCCACATGTCTTGTATCCATTTCCCATTGAAGTGTGCTCCCCAAGCCAAGTCCGAGGCATCCGTCGTTAGGATCTGACTCGCCTCTGGTCGGGTCACAGAGAGTCCCTTGTTTAGGTGACATTCCTGAGCCCACCACAAGAATTCCTTCTGGATGCAAGGTATAATCCAAATGACAGTGTCCAAACCGTGGCAGTGTTGAGTCCACACACTTTTGAGATACCATTGTAGCTTCCTCATATGCAGTTTGGCATTGGGAAGTACTAGAATGCAAGATGCCTTGAACCCCAAGGCTTGAAGGACTGTCCTTGCAGTCAGCCTGGACATTACTGATAACTGCTGGAAGTATAGATGAAGAGTTCTTTGTTTGTCCGGGGTCAGAAATGCCATCTGAGAAGCTGTATTCAGTCTCACACCCAGAAAGCACATGTCCTGAGAGGGCACTAGACTGGACTTTATTTCGTTCACAGAATACCCTAGGCACCTTAAAACTGCCATTACATACTGGAGATGTTGTAGTAAATTGTCTTTGTTTTGAGCAAGAATCAGGCAATCGTCCAGATAAGGATAAATTTGTATTCCTCTCTGTCTGAAAAAAGCAATTACAGGAGCCAGAACTTTTGTGAATACTCTGGGCAGTAGATAAACCAAAGGGCAATGCAGAGAACTGATAATGAGAAGTACCAGCCCGAAATCTCAGGAATCTCCTGCAGCTGGGCCTGATAGGGATGTGAAGATAGGCCTCTTTGAGATCCAGGGTTACCATCCAGTGATCTTCGCCCAGCATAGGCAGAAGTTGTTGCAATGTTAACATCTTGAACTTTGGAATGTCTAGGTAGGTATTGAGAATGGACAAATCCAGAATTAGCCTCCAAGTGTTTCCTTTCTTTGGCACTAGGAATAGACGGGAATAAAAACCTAGGCCTACTTCTGATGGAGGGACCACCTGAATTGCCCCCATCTGTAAAAGTAAAGAAATTTGCTCCTGAGCCTCCATCCTTTGCTGAGGAGGCACATCCGGCATGCCTTTGAAAGGAGGAAAAGTGTGAAAATAAAAACTTGTACCCGTGATTTATTATATCCAACACCCATTTGTCCTGGGTGACCAAATGCCAGTTTTGTTTGAAAAGTCCCAACTTTCCTCCTAGAGGAGCTGCCAGTAGAGAAGGGTCTGGCAGCGGAAGATACAGGTCATTGGGTCTGTTTACGAAAAGGCTGACCCCTGCCCTCACCAGAAGACTGTGCAGGAGAACTCCAAGTCCTAGGTCTGAAAGAACCCTGAGCGTGAGCTCTGCCTCTACCACGCCTAGACCTGCCCTTAGACTGATAATCCGAAGAAGGAAAAGACCATCCTCTAGCAGGCCAATTCCTACTAAACTTAGGGGGCTGCACCTGCATAAAATCTTTGACCGTCTGCATAGACTAAGCCTTATCTTCCATCTTTTTCAAAACTGATTCCACAGAAGGACCAAAAAGTACTTCAGATTGAAGAGGAGCATCCAAAATCCGAGCCTTAACATGCTCTGACAAATTTTGATCCTTAAGCCAGGCATGTCTGCGAATATCTGAACCTGTAGCAGCCACCCTGGATGCAGCCTGAAGAGCATCGAAACCACACTGCAAAGAATGCTTGCCAACTTGATCTGATGCACGAACCAACTCCTGGAGCTCCTTACACTCTATACCCTCAGATAAAGCATCCACCTTAGATTTCAATTGACCTAACAAAAAATTCTGATACTTCAGCATATGAAATTGGCAATTCAAAGCCCTCATAGCTAACGTAGAGGAGGTGTACACTTTTTTCCCCCCCATCTATTTAAAGCTCTAGAATCTTTATCCAAAGGAACTGGATTCTTAGCCACAGAAGCCCTAATACCCTTCGGACCTTGAGTAATAGTTTCCGGATCAGCTCTAGGACTCTTGTACAAATACTTATGTGCTTCTGGAACTCTATAATATCTGTCTGGCTTAACAGGGGCAGGAGGTAAAGAATCAGGATTAAGGGAAGATTCAGAAAAGACATCCTGAACAACTTCTAAGACAGGAGGAATAGCCAAGGGCCTATGCTGTGGCAGAAACAAAAATTCCGAGCCGTTTCCGAGAATCCGAAAAATCCTGACCTTCCCACTTGAAATGCTCCCTCATGGAATGTAAAGTCTCAGAAAAAGAAAAATCCTCTGGAGGAGAAGCAGAAGGACAGGAGTCCGCTGCATCCGAATCTAAATAAGAAGGGAATTCCTGAATTTCTTCAGCTGAGGAATCAGAGTAGTCTGAGGAATGATCCATCTCCTCTAAATCTGCCTCCACCCTAGGCCTCTTCTCTGGGGGGGGCATAGAACCCCTGATCAAAGTAATCAAGTCCTCAGCCATTTTTAACATATGCTTTTTAGGAACAGGGGCTGGAGAGCTAGAACTATGACCAGGGCCAGCATGACAAGGTTTGGCCTTAGCATGGGCTTTAGCCACAGAAGTAGAAGGCCTAATAACCTTCTGTAAAGATGGAACTACAGACACCTGAGAAGCACCTTCAGCCGGGCCTAACTCCTGAGAGGCCAACTCCTGTAAAAGTAAAGGTTCCCCATGGGATTCAGCCGAACCCTCGGCAGGATCCACGGATTCAACCTGAGGCTCCGTAGAACCGGCGTCCGCAACGGACGACTCGTCCGGTTTAGACTTCAAAGATCTATCTTTACGCTTTTTAGCGGTAGCGGGCGTCGGAGGATCCGACGGCATGTTATAGTTACACCTTTTACCGAAAACAAGCCTGGCACAGTCTAATCTCCGTTTAATGGTGCGCTTGTTAAACTAGCACAAAAGCGACACCCAACCACGTCGTGCTCAGGCCCTAAGCAAGGAATACAGAAAGAATGAAAATCCTTATGAGGTATCTGTTTCCCACAAGAAATGCAATTATTAACTTTTTCTGACATATGGATAACTGAGGCAAGAAAAGACAAAGATTTCCCCAATGGGGTACTTAGCCCAACTTGGTCTTCGGTCTGAAACTCGATAAATGAAAATTTCAGAACGCCGAACGGCACTTGCAAACGCTGCTTCTGCTTCGGACCACGCGGCAAGAAAGACTGAGGATATGGCGTCGGTCATGCGCTTATGTACTACGACGTACTGACGTCAGCTCTAAGTGACCATGACCGACGCCAGCCCAGCTCTTTGGTATTCGGGCCGATCGAGGACAGCGGACTACCCACAGGTTATGACTGCAGCAATGCGAGACTAAGAACATCACGGAGTTACCTACTTTGTGTAATATATCCTGGTTGAACTTCAACATTTTCCAATTTATTTCAACCAAGTTTTTTATTTCTCTTGAAACATTACTACATTGTATCACTAGGGCCCTTCCAAATTGTTGTTCATTCTCATCTGATTCATTAATGGAACTTACTTATTTCCTAATAAGGGGATGTACTTACTTTTCCATCCCTCAATTATTTCTGTGGCTACTGTTTCTATTAACTCATTTGGGTAACCCCTTGCTCTAAATAATATGGACATCAGCTGTATTTCGTCCATAAAATCATCTCTTTCCCAGGTCATTCCTGCAGCTCTGACCATTTGGCCTTTCACCATGCTTTTTTTTTCTGTTTCCAGGGGTGTGCACTGTTATAGGGGAGGTATGAATTACTGAAAGTTTTACGGTGTATCCTAGATCTTAACTGATGAAATACAGCTGATGTCCAAATTATTTAGAACAAGGGGTGACCCAAATGAGTTAATAGAAACAGTAGCCACAGAAATAATTCAGGGATGGAAAAGTAAGTACATCCCCTTATTAGGAAATAAGTAACAAAGTTCCATTAATGAATCAGATGAGAATAAACAATTTGGAAAGGCCCGAGTCATACAATGCAGTAATGTTTCAAGAGAAATAAACTTGGTTGAAAAAAAATGGAAAATGCTGAAGTTCAACCAGGATATAGTACACAAAGTAGGCGAAACTCCACGTTTTGTTTTCAAAATGGGGACAAATTTAAAAAAAAAAACTATTTGAGAAGAGCAAAAATAATGGTGGCCATCAAGGAACTTTTGGAACAAGAAGACGTGGAAGGTGTAATTATTGCCAAGGAAAAGGTCATGTTAAATAATGACATGAATAGTACTGTGGTCTTTAGAAAAGGTAACTATGACCAGGCATAGTTTACTTGGCCCCATGTAGAGACTGTCCAAACGTCTATGTAGGAAAGGACACTGAGTAAACGTATTTACAAGCATATTTATCATATAAAGAAAAAAGTTTGAATAACACTCTTTATAAACATCTTCATGTGGAACCAAACCATAAAGGTTTTTACTTTGGGATTCTAGAGCAAGTTACCATGAACCCGGGGGGGTGATTGGGAGAACTGGTTAAACTGCAGGCAGACATACTGGCAAATAAAATTAAATGCAACAAACCCCCCCCCCCCCAGGTCTAAATGACCATATTTCAATAAAGCCCTATTTGATTAAAAAGGCAAGTAAGTTATGCTAAAATGTGTACATAAGAACAGAGCTGTTGACAGTAGCCTTTTTGATTAATATTTAATCAGCACGTTTATAATGCTTTTTAACTTTGAAATGCTTTACATTTGAAGTGGTTGAAACAATATGTAATATTTTTAAATAAGCAACATGTTAATAAATACAGGGTTGCTGCATTTATTGTATTAACCAATGAGTGTGTATGCCTTTAAAATTCCTTGGTGCTTTTTTGGGAGCAGGGATATTTAAATGGACTTTTATTGAGCTTTTTATTCACTTGAAGAAGCCCTTCATTGTGTCAGGGTGAAAGCACTTTGGTATGGACTTTATTAAATTCATTAACAGCTAATTTCAGTGTGCCTGGACTGTTTATTTCTTTATTAGTTATTGGTACCTCATGGTCTGTTTCAACTCTGTGGTCGTAGATAAAGAAGTTATTCAATTCTTCACCATTGCCATGCCAAATCAAAAAAAAAATCCTCCACAAAACGCTTATAAAATAAAATATTAGAGGCATACACATTAGTTTCACCATGTACATTAGTTTGTTCCCATTTACTTAATGTCAGATTAGCATATGTATTAGCTATTACAGTACCCATAATCATTCCTGATATTTGGTGGTACACTTGCTTATTAAAAGTAAACATGTTATTCTCCAACACCAGCTTCAAAAGCTCAGAAAGAGTTTCAATTCGTCTGGCAGAGTAGTGACCATGTTCCTGCAAAATTTCTCTTGTACATTCAATCTCTTAGCTACTGGAAATGACTGTGAAAGGGGAATTTATATCCAGGGTTACTAACAAGAAACGGCTATGGGTATTATTAATATTATGTAACTGGGTTAGGAAATCATTAATATCCTTGATACAACTAGATACATATCTCAAAATACCTTTTAGTGTGTCCTATAAGTAGACCGATAAAGGCTCTGTTAACCATCCCCTCCCAGAGACTGTAGGTCTCATTGGTAGTTTATGGAGGGATTTACGTATTTTGGGGAGACCATATAAAACAGAATGGCTAGACTGTAAACTGCTTTTTCATACTGAGACTTTTATTTTCTCTTTGTGGGTGCTCTTTCTATGCATTTAAAGTGAGGTTTCTGTGTTCTGCTCAGGTGGCATAATCTTGAAAGAAGCCTGCTGTTGTCCAGGCCCGATAGTTTTGTTTGTGGAGTTTCCTGTGTTTCTGGCAGCCATTTTCTGCTGATAGTCTGTTTTCATTATTGAGAGTAACAGGGTTTCCTAACCTTCTGTAGTACAAATGATTGGGTAATAGCAGGGGCTTATAGAAATGAGTAGAAATTTGATCTTTTAACTCTTCCATCCTTTACTGGTATATAAACCCTGTATCTGGAAATAGTTGTGCTTGTATTCATCAGGCTGTGGAGGGTAATTCATTACTGAAACAAAGCTGAAATTCCTTACGATTCCAAGAGCAGTACAAGTTATTTCTTACACTTATTTCATTGAATTGCACTTCTGTATCACTTATAATTGTGCTATACAGTTAATCTACTACATTTTGCACGGTTATAAAGCTTTTTTTTACTGTTTCACTGCATTTATGTACTGTTTTATACTGTTAACTGTATTTTTCATTACTAGATACGGTTTCATTACTCTAATTGCATGTTTACTGAATTACTTAACTGTAAACTGCTTTTTCATACTGAGAGTTGTATTTTCTGTTTGTGAGTGCTCTATCCGTGCTTTTCTGTGCATTTTTGATTTTTTTGAGGTTTCTGTGTTCTAGTCTAGTCTGTTTGCAGTTAAAAGCATTCTCTAGAGTATGCTTGCTCCTTGATCTGTTTAAAACTTTCATTTAGTGGCTACAGCTAGTAGCTGTAATAGTTTCCCACCCCCTCCGTATTGTTGTGCTGTTCTTATACTTGGTGTAGGGTTGCCAGCTGTCCTGTTTTTGACCGGACTGCTGTCCTGTTTTTGACCGGACTGTCCAGTTTTCTGACAAATTGTCCAGTTACAAATTTCATTCAAAACCTGACAAGTGAAGTCCGGGTTTTGAATGAGCCAAAATTAGGGACACCTTGTGGGGTAAACGTAGAGGAGATTTTTGTCCTTTTGCATAGGCGCCAGAACCATAGCATGAGGGGGAGGGGCCTTTTACAGCTGCAACCTGCAAGACTTGTAATGATTTAGGACCCAACGGAGGACTCATGCATGCGAGTGCATCATGATCACATGCAAACGTGAATTTTAAGACACACGCGGGTTCCCTATCAACACTAAGCCTGCTATCAGAGTCATCCACCAACGGTAAGCAATTCCGTTTTATGCCATAAAGCCTGTAAGCAGCTCAGTTTTTTCTGAAGGCAAGCAGGGTCCGTTTTCTGAAGTGTGTGGCTGTGTTAAACGTATCCGTGAGGATTAGGAATATTATCTTTATTGTCCCAGGAAAAAGTTGTGGTTTGGTGATGTTACTACCTTCCGATGTGGCTAGGCTTGTCCTAAGTATGTAGTAGTTCGCAGTGAGAAAAGAGGTCATTTCTAATTTTTGCTTTGTCCGACTTTTTTTTTTGGGGGGGGGGGTTAGTTTTTGATTGTTTGGTATAATTTTTGATGATTTATAAATTATAAGCCTGTAAGCTGCTCTGTTTTTCTAAGCAGGGCAGTGCTCTTGCTATTATTTTACAAATGTGGCAGACATGTTTTTAAAATTTTAAGTACGTTTATTTTAATTTTTCTAAATTTGTTTACCGGGGTAGTGCACTTTGTAATTCTGACCAAGAAAACTGAAGAAAGAATTTTCATAACTAAATCATAAACATTTTAGTGGGTGTACTGTGACTTGTATATTGTTGAGGCCTGCACTGTCTCCTATGACTTTAGTTTCATGAAAAATCTTAAGATAGTTGTTGTTTAGCTGAATTAATATGATTTTGTATTATTTACCATGGGTATCCGTCAAAAAAAGTATTAGCAATGCATGTGTGACCGACCCTTTCAATGTGGATTGTTGACTATTTAAGACTCTGAATGAGGTACACTTGAGAGCTATGCCTGCTCCAGTAATTTTGTCTACTTTATAGTAATCGCACTTGGTTTCATACCTCTCAGCTGTTCCCGATTTTGGCTCAGAATGTTGCTTCTCCCAATCTCAAATAAAACTGGTGATTTTGGAAGAAGAGGTGGATTGCACTTAGTAAATAATAATAATTATTGCTGTGGACTAATTTTACTTCAGAAAACGCATGCTAATTCACATTCACTAATTCTGTCAACTTCACAAGCTAACAGTTCTAATACTTTTAAAAATGCCCCTACTTTTTCTGGATTTGCCCCCTGATTCTGGCAGTAGGGATTTGAGAACTCTGCTCACTGAGTTCCATTACTTGTCTTGGGATCTTTTTTGCTGATGCACATTAAGCCCTACCTAATCCCTGCAGTTGATAGCAGGAGTAAATGATGAGGTCTGTGAGTGTGACCCTGAGTGTTAAGGATGTGAGCTATTTTAGATTCAGACAGGAATATACTAAAGAATAGCTTAGATGTTTTCTTTACTT
Source organism: Protopterus annectens (assembly GCF_019279795.1). Taxonomy (NCBI): domain Eukaryota; kingdom Metazoa; phylum Chordata; order Ceratodontiformes; family Protopteridae; genus Protopterus; species Protopterus annectens. The sequence continues at coordinate 782,766,636 of NC_056733.1, read as the reverse complement.
ATTAGAGACTGTCCTGCAATGTTGTTTTAAATATTTCCTGTAATTTTGAACTCTGAAGTTACTGTGTTGATTTACTGAGTATTGTCTTGTTCTTTTATTATTAAATATATTTATTTTGTGGCTATTTGTGAGACATATTTAAGCTCTTAAGAGTACTTGCATATCTATATGGCGACACTGTACAGGCCACTCCTAAATAGCCTTGCTCTTGGTCAGACTACCATTTGGATAATAGTAACATTGCATAGTAGGATTGGACACCCTTTGTTAAGGGCCTTATACTAACCGGCCCTTAACAGAAAAGCATACTAAATCGGCTGAAAGCACACAAAAACAAAATGGGAGGAGCATGGATGGGAGAGGGGGTGGGGGTGGGTGGAGTTATGGGTGATGCGAGGGGCATGACCTTAGTCTGGTTTTAGCCAAAGAAAGCTGGCAACCCTAACTTGGTGGCTTGGCAGTTTCCCACCCATACTGTATGTCTGATCTGTGACACTCTTCCCAGTCTAGTGTCATTAGTTCTTTCAATCTAATAGAAAACATTTGTGAAGGCCAACCCACTCAGATTCTTAACCTAGAATTAAATAGAAGTTATGTACTCACCATAACGTTCCATCTCAGTAGATACTTCATTTGTCTGCAACCTGTGGGAATCGGATCCGACCTCGGATCCGAGCCGGCAGCTTTCCAAGTTTCAAGATCCGAACTCCTAGCTCCTCCCCCTATACATAATCCCTTGCTACCAACCACATTACCTCAGATAGGTTATTTTGCCCTATAAGCTAAAGACGGAGAGAATTCTCCACAGGAAAATATTTTACCGAGGTTCGGGGGATGTCGGTTGCAGACAAATGAAGTATCTACTCAGATGGAACGTTATGGTGAGTACATAACTTCTTTATCTGAAGTAGTTACTTCATTTGATCTGCAACCTGTGGGACAGAGTCCCCAGCTTAACTAAAGGCCCTGGGTGGTCCCTACGGAAGGATATTCCGAAGCACCACGGAGCCAAAGGAAGCCCTACTTCTGGAGATCATGTCCAGCTTGTAATGAGAAATGAACGTATGGGAAGAGGACCAGGTAGCTGCTGAGCAAATATCGTCAACTGGAACTCTAGACCAAAACGCTGTTGAGGTAGCCACAGATCTGGTAGAATGTGCCCGAATGATAACTGGAGCTGGTCTCCCAATTGAAATGTATGCCTGTCTGATACATTGAGAAATCCAATTTGCTACTGTCACCTTAGAAATTGGTTTGCCCATGGCTGATTTAGCATAAGAAACAAACAATTGGTCTGACTTGCGGAAATCTTTAGTCCTATGCAAGTAAAAACGCAGTTGTCTGTGTACATCTAATTTGTGCAATGTGTATTCACCTTTGTTTTGGAAGCTAGGAAAGAAAACAGGGAGGTTAATAGATTGGTTAATGTTAGATTCCGTGGCTACCTTAGGAAGAAAAGAAGGATTAGTCCAGAGGGCAACCCTATCTTTGTGAAAAATAAGGTATGGATACTTAATGCACAAGGCTTATAGCTCTGATACCCGCTTGGCAGAAGTGATCGCTACCAAGAAGGCTGTCTTCCAAGATAAGAACTTTAAGGGCACAGAGGCCGCAGGTTCGAAAGGTGGTCCTGTTGATGCTTGTAAGACCAAGGTAAGATCCCATGGAGGCATAGCCGGTTTAATGGGAGGCTTTAAGAGGAACACGCCTTTTAGGAAGGCTTTGCAAATTTTGGCTGATGCCAAGGAACTTGTGCCATCTCCGACATGATAATGAGAGATGGCTGCAAGTTGAACTTAATGGTGGACGCACTAGCTCCCTGCTCAAAAAGGAGGGATAGAAAGTCCAGAATGGTTGAATAGGAACCGTAAAGGGATCCAATTCCTTACCCTTTGCCCAGATGGAAAAACGTTTCCATTTACTGCTGTAGAGTTTTCTGGTTGATGGCTTATGAGCTGCCACCAGAATAGCCTTAACAGGGGAAGAGATACCGGGAGTCCTTGCCATCAACGGAACTGGATCAGCCAGGCTGTGAGCCGGAGACTGACCAGGTTTGGAGTGTGGCATCTCGTCGGATGAGAGATTAGGTCTGGTCTGGGATCCAGGATCCATGGGGGAGCCACACTGTGAGACTGCAGAAAGGGGAACCAGACTTGTCGAGGCCAGAATGGGGCAATGAGAATCACTCTGCTCCCCAATCGACAGGCTTTCTGGATGAATTTCATCATCAGAGGAAGAGGAGGATATGCATAAAGAAGACCGGGCGGCCAAGCATGAACCAAAGCGTCCCTGGGAGATTCCCCTTTGGGGGGAACTATCGCGAAGTACTCACTGCATTTTGAGTTTAGGGGAGAGGCAAAAAGGTCGCAGTGAGGTTGACCCCATTTGTGGAATATCTGTTTCGCGACAGAGGGATTCAGAGACCACTCGTAAGGGCTGAGAAATACCCGACTTAGGCTGTCTGCTAATATGTTGGTCCGTCCCGGAATGTGCGTTGCTATCAGAAAGCGGTTGGTGGAAATAGCCCATTCCCACACTCTCATGGCTTCTCGACACAGGGGGTAAGACCTGGTCCCTCCCTGTTTGTTTATGTACCAGACCACGGACATGTTGTCCATCTGGATTGCAATAGTCCCCAGAGGTAGAAGGTGATGGAGAGCTTGCAACGCCAATAGCACTGCCCTCATCTCTAGGACACTGATATGCAATGCAGTCTCTAGAGGAGACCACGTTCCTTGGACTGACTTGCCTGCATAATGCCCGCCCCACCCGAGGCAGGAAGCGTCCGTGGTCAACGTGGCTTCGACTGGGGGAATCACAAAGGGTCTCCCTTCCTCGAGTTGTTCTGCCTGCAGCCACCAAAGTAGGGAGTCCCTGCATGCCCTGCTCAGGGGAATCGGCATGTCCAAAGGATGGGTCAACAGAGACCATTGGACCTGGAGAGTCCACTGTAATACACGCATCCGCAGACGGGCATGGAGAGAAAGGCCTATCGCCGCCGACATAAATCCTAACGCCCTCAGGACTAATTCTGCTGGGGGGTTTGGGCTCTGAAGAATATCCAAGACTTGGCGGTACAAACTGTTTATTCTGGTCGGTGTGAGAATCACTCTGGAGATTTGAGTATCCAACCTGGCCCCTATGAAATCTAGGGCTTGAGTTGGGCACAGGCAGGACTTCTTTAAATTGACTGAGATGCCCAGTTGAGCAAACAGAGATAGGGCATAGTCTCTCGCTGTAACCAGAAGGTGCTTGTTGGGGGCGGTGAGGAGCCAATTGTCCAGGTAAGGGAACACCTGAATGCCCTGGAGTCTCAGGTGGGCTGCTACCACTGCCATGACTTTGGTAAACACTCTGGGGGCTGAGGTTAGGCCAAATGGAAGAACCCAGAACTGATAATGACTGGCTCCTAGCCGGAAGCAGAGGAATCTCCTGGACCGTCTGTCCATTAGTATATGGTAGTACGCGTCCTTAAGATCCAACGAGCACATCCAGTCATTCTCCTGCAGAAGGGGGAGAATAGATTGGAGGGTGACCATCCGGAACTTTTCCTTGGGTCTGAACAGGTTCAGGGACAAAAGGTCTAGAATGGGTCTGAGGTCCCCCGTATTCTTTGGCACCAAAAAGAACCTGGAGTAATAACCCGATCCGGGCTGATCTGGGGGGACGGGCTGGATGGCTCTTTTTGTTAGCAACTGCGAAATTTCTAAAGTTGCGGACTCCCTTTGATGGGGTGGAACATCGGGGAGAGGTTTGGGCTTGGGGGGGGTGCAAGAACGGTATCGTGTAACCTCTGGATATAATCCAGAGCAACCATCAATCGTTTGTAATGGACTCCCACTTTGATCGGTGCTCCGACAATCGCCCCCCGACTGCCCCCAGAGAGGGACAGTCGGGCAAGCCCTCAGGGCTGTTGCGCGGGTCCCTCCGAGAAAGGTTCTCTCGACCCAAAGTTGCGCGGGCCCCCTCTGCCTCTGGGCCGGCATCCACCTTGTCCTCCTCTGCCTCTAGAGGACGAGTTGTCCGCAGCAGGACGGGATTGCTGAGATTTTCGAAACCACAGCTTCTTTTGCCCCCTCTGATTCCTAGAAAAGGATCTTTGGGAGTTAGAGAAGTGGACTGACGGCCGACAGCGTCTTCCCATCCTTCTCGCTTTGGACAAGCGTGTCACGAACTGCTGGGCCAAATAAGGCTGAACCATCGTACGGGGCGTTCGCGAAGGACGCCTTGAAGGGTGCCGTCTTAAGATTACTCCCGCTCCGCTGGCTCTAGCGGCTCCTTCCGTGGCATGAGAAAGAAGCCGCATAGTTGTATTTGAGATGGACTTTAGAGTGGCCATTCGAGTCTCAAAACCTTTCTTGTCCGAGACCGACATGGACTCCAGAGGGGCTGCAGCGTACTCTTTGATTAGGTCACGTTGCAGCCGGACAGTGTGTGCCATGTAGTTCAGCGACCTTATGGCAAAGGTTGCTGACGCAAACATCCGCTTTCCAATCCGGTCCAATGCTCGGGACTCCTTGTCCGGCGGATGGACCGAGGAACTTTCTTGGGCAAGTTCTCTCTTGGTGGCAGCCGCCACCAACATAGCATCAACCGGTGCGCCTTTGGACCAAGACGGTCTATCAGAAGGAGGGCTGAGGACCTTATCCGGGCATCTAGGGATAGGCTCCACGGTGTCGGGCTCCTTCCAAGCCTTGGTGGTAATTAAGTCCACCAATGGGGTCGGCTGGGGGGGGGGGGACACCCAGGAGGTAGATGGGCCTGCCTCAAAGGCCTCCAAAAATACGGATTCGTCCAGGGAGGGTTTTTGGGCAGACCACCCCCCTCATACGCAGCATTTCCATGATGTCTCCAAATGAGACATCTTCGGAGGGTGACCTTGGGGAACCCTCCGTATCCTCCAAATCCGTATCTGTGGTAATGGACTCGGGGGAGTCCAGGTGCCTCCTTTTGCACTGGTGCTTTCGAGGTCCCTCTTCGGTGGGACTGTCCAAAGAAGGCTCATCCACCGGGTGTTGTTCCTCCCTGGGAATTAACTGGAGGCTTTGGGAAGGCTGTCCAGATGGACGGATGATGGAAGACAGACCCCGATACAGTGGGGGCACGGGTGGATCCGAAGACCCGATCGGGGACCTGGAAGATCGACAGTACCCTCTCAACCACCTCAAAAGCTGAAGGAGATTCGCCATCACCAGCCTGAGAAAGCAACCTCCTCGGCTCCGAGGAGACGATCGGGGTCGGAGCCGAAGCAATCTGATCCGAGGTGGCGGTGCACTCCGACCCATTCGGCGCCGAAGAGACAACCACCCCCTCGGATCCGATATTCAACCCTCGGCCCCGAGAGCTTGGATCTGACAAGCTCGAAGGCATAGTCGGCGAAGAAACCAATCCTGTCGGCGCCGACGTATCCCCGGATCCGAAAGGGCCTGGATCCGACAACTCCGAGACCCGAAATCGGGTCGGAGAAGGAGCTATCGGGGCAAAGATGGGGGCCACCGTCCCTCCCAGGGGGGGGGGGGGCAAGAGCATCCCCATCTGCATCTGGGTCTGCAAAAATCTTCGCATCATCCGATCCATGTCTGCCTTGGAGATGCTTCTAGTGGATCGCGAAGAGGTAGTCGTGGCAGGCCGGGAAGGCCGCCTCGAAGACCTCGAGGGAGACTTATCCTCCTCCTCTGGCTCCGGAGAAAAAGAAGGAGAATGGAGCCGAGAGGACAAGGATCCGGGGACCCTCTCAGGGGACTTAAGTAACTTCTCAGGCGGAGCCGAGGGATGAGACTCGGCCCGTCTTTTAGTAGAATGACTTTCCCTCTCTCTATGCTTTTTCTTCTCCTTGTGAGAAGAAGACCCAGACTCCAAAGAGCTAGTACCTGAAAGGGGAGGTTGAGTCCCGGGTACAGCTACTGGAGTGGCCGGCGCCGAAGCTACAGAAGTAGCTTGGGTCTGGCTGGGAGAGGAAGAAGAAGCCGACTCCTGAGGGAGTTTTCCCGCCAGGATCAGCTTGTTCTTCCTGTCCCTAAGTGCCCGAGGGTTGAAGGCCGCACAGATTTGGCAGGCCTCCGACAAATGTACTGCCCCCAGACACAAAACGCACTGAGTGTGGCCATCAGCAGGGGAAAGCTTGTGGCCACACTCAGTACACTTTGAAAAAATAGCTTTTGATTCAGCCATTATCCTATCACACACACACCCAAACACTAAGGGGGGGGGAGGGAGAGACAATTTAAAACTAAGAGAGTTTTTTTTTTTTTTTTTTAAACAAGGAAGGTTTTGATTAAAACAGCACACACACACAAATTTAACTAGAAAATGTCAAAGTTTTGAGAGAAAAAAGGAACAATCTCACCAAATGCTAGGAGCTCTTCACAGAGAAGCAACAGTCTTTAGCCGCGGCAAAAAATGATCTGAGGTAATGTGGTTGGTAGCATGGGATTATGGGTAGGGGGGAGGAGCTAGGAGCTCGGATCTTGAAGCTTGGAAAGCTGCCGGCTCGGATCCGAGGTCGGATCCGAATCCCACAGGTTGCAGATCAAATGAAGTAACTACTTCAGATCTTCTGTTCTAGCTTTTTCCATTTCCACTTTACTGAAAAAAAAATCTAAGCTTGTTTCCCCCCTTTCCTGTAACAAGTCTAGTCCAGATAGGGCTGTTTTGTAAGCTCCTGAGGGCCCCCCCCCCCAGGTTAACTAGGGTTAAACTATTCCTGGCGCCATAAAGTCTGCTCTTCAAATTTTCCCTTGCAACTAGCAAGCTTTTTAGTTTTAGCATTCAAATCTGTTTCTTTGAGCTCAGGACTTGTTCAGAACTCGTAAGCACTAAATAAGCTACAAATTATTACAGCACTCAACTTTCCTCACTTGTCTAGAGGAAAACAGTTTTTAGTACTTAATAAACAAGCACCTATCCAGGCATGTCTAAAGGTCAGCTCCTGGTGTTTTCTCCTGTCTACCTGGTGAATCTGGGCATCTTGGGGCAATGCAGCAATTGCCTCATGGACACAGACAACCCTCTCCTCCTACCACCCAACACTACAACCCGTGAAAGATGCACTTAGACAAATTGGAAGCAAAGCTCTCTTCAGCAAAGACTGGACTAGACAGTCAAGAGGTGGTGGTAAACACTTGCACCACACCACACTCATCACATAGTCCCTCAAAACCTACACCACCAAAACACGCACATATAAGCACAAAACACATACCTACATTCATGGAGGCTCTCAATAAAAATCTGCCCAAACACCAGAGACCTCCAAAGCAGAAATGCAAGCAACGTGCACCCCCCCAACACAACCCAAATGACAGATAGCCCACAAACTCAGTTTGCCACTCTACTACAGCCCATAATGCATAACGTACCCAACACTCTAGTAATAGGTGACTCTATAGTCAGGCACACTGATGTTCCACTGACCAGGCTAAACAAGGAGAAAGTTACTGTCAGCTGCCTGTCGGGTGCCAAGATCCATCAGACAACGCACGCACTCAGGTCACTCCACAACAAGTACAAATATGACTCTGTCATTGTCCATGTTGGTGTGAATGACCCGAGATGCACCTCCCTGGACTACATGAAGAGAGACATGGAGGAGCTCTCTGATCTTGTAGCCCAGGTAGGCATGACCCTAGATCCGAGTAGCATTCTGCCATCACCCAGAATGATACCACAGTACAAGGACAAAATGATTGACTTCAACAATTGGCTAAGCTTCTGGTGTAATTCTAAGGGAATCCAGTATCTGTCTGCCTGGGATGACATGATCGACAGACCACCATGCTTTACCAGAGATGGCCTGCACCTGTCGCCCTTGAGATTCTGGATACTGGCAAAGGCTCTTGCCACCCCTATAGTGCCATTTTTAGGCAAGGTTCAAATGACAAATTCACCATCGTAACAGGTACAAGCAAGAAATCCGAGGGTACTTCTACTCAATGCTAGAAGACTAAACCTCAAAATGCACTCACTCGAGGCACTCCTTAAAATGGAGAACATCAACATCTGTGCAGCGACAGAGACCTAGTTCAAAGCTCCAGAGAGCACCCCTGCATTACCAGGCTATAATACATACCACACCCTTTTGGCCACCTAACCCGGACCGAAACGGCGGAGGCGAGTCTATATTCAGATTATCTAAGTTCAACTAACTCTGGGCAAGACCGCAATCCAGATTGTAGCTTGCTACAGACCCCCCACCATGCTCCAGGATTCCCACTCCCCTTTTCTTGGTGCATTGGAAAATATTAGGGTACAACCCAACACCCTAATAATGGGTGATTTCAACTACCCCACTAAAAATGTACCAACTCTTTTGCATAACATTTTCTGGAATTCATAAATTCCAATGCCTTGGATCAACTTATCCACACTCCCACCAGGGGCAGCAATATCCTAGACCTAATCATCACCAACATGGGCGACCAGTGTTCCACACCAGAGGTCAATTCCTCATTGGTCAGATCCGACCACAAGTTAATCACCCTAGACATCCACATCCCGCGCCCACCCCCCACCATTAGGGAAACAACCGTAAAAAATTTCTCCAAAGCCAACTTCACGCTTCTTAAAGATAGAAGTGGCAAACTTCACAACACCCATGCAGATGGACAATAGAAGTACGACTGCTGAATCCTACACAAATGCACTTTATAAGCACTTACACGAGTGCATGGATTGTGCTATGCCTAACAGAACCAAGATGCTATCCTCCAAAAAAGGAAACCAATCTGGTGGTCTTCTGCCATAAACAAACTCTACAACAGAAGAACCAAACTGTTGCAAAAAAGAGTAAAATCCCATGATTGGAGGAACTCCCTGGTCAGCCTCAGTAAGAAGCTGAGATCCCTCATAAAATCCTCCGAAGCTAGTTATCAAAACAAAATTGCCACTGATTCTAAAGACAGCCACAAAGCATTCTACAGCTATGTCAAAGAAGCAGATAAAAGGAGGTGCTATTGTATTGATGGATACATGTGAATATGTGGAAATAATGAATGATTTGCTTTCAGATGTGCACACTTTCAAACTAATCAATAGTAAAGAAGTGGATGAAATGATTAGTATGTATATTTATGATTTACAATTAATGAATGACAGACATTGATACTTTTCATTTTTTGAGTGTAGCATGTCCAGCCATTCCTGTTTTATACTGTCTCCCCACAATACACAAATCCCCCCATAAACCACCAATGAGACCTACAGTCTCTGGGAGGGGATGGGTAATAGAGCCTTTATCGGTCTACTTACAGGACACACTAAAAGGTATTTTGAGATATGTACCTAGTTATATTAAGGACACTAATGATTTCCTAACCCAGTTACGTAATATTAAAAATACCCATAGCAGTTTCTTGTTAGTAACCCTGGATATAAAATCCCTTTTCACAGTTATTCCTAATAGCTATGGGATTGAATGTACAAGAGAAATTTTGCAGGAACATGGTCACTACTCTGCCAGATGAATTGAAACTCTTTCTGAGCTTTTGAAGCTGGTGTTGGAGAATAACATTTTTACTTTTAATAAACAAGTGTACCATCAAATATCAGGAACGGCTATGGGTACTGCAATAGCTAATGCTAATCTGACATTAAGTAAACGGAAACAAACTAATGTACATGGTGAAACTAATGTGTATGCCTCTATTATTTTATTTTATTTTATAAGCGTTTTGTGGACGATATTTTTTGATATGGCATGGCAATGGTGAAGTATTGAATAACTTCTTTATCTACCTGAATAGTACGGTTGAATTTTTAAAATTTGAAATGAATTTTTCTGATACGAAATTGAATTTTTTGGATATTAGTCTACAATTGACAACTTCTGGTTTAGAAACTTAAGGATGTACAAGTGAATAAATATTTGCATAAAAATAGCATGCATGCAAGAAGAACTTTTAAAGGTATTGTTAAAAGTCAGTACTTGAGTGAGTAGGTTGAACACAAAAGTGGATGTCTGTGAATCACAGATGCAGTTAATGACAAATGTTTTTTTGGCAAGGTGCTATAATGTAAATGAGTTAGTGGTAGTAAGGAATAAGACAATGCAAATGAGAGATTTAGGGGCTAGACCCTATTTTTCTAGTCATGAGGGTGTTTCCCCTACTAATCATCATTTGGAATCTATTCAACCTTTGAGGTATCTGATGACCTACAGTAGGGGTTACAGAACCTGTAGAAAGACTTATTAGAAATAACTGGGATATTTTGAAAGCTATACCTGGCCATGAAAAAACTGCTCCTAGATAAGCCCCTGTTTACATACCGAAATTGTGACAACCTAAAGAAGCTCTTATGCTATAAGGACTTTACCCTTAATAGACATCCCTTTGCTTATAACAAAAAGGGAACTTTTCCATGCCAGAATTGCTCATGTTGTTCCAGTATTGACCAATCCACTGAGTTCCTACATCCTATTAGGGGTAAGAGATATGTTTTTCATTGCACTGCTACCTGTAATACCTCTTCAATTATATACTTGGCTACTTGTCAAAAATGTGCAGGTTTCTATGTTGGAAAATCTATGAGAAGGTTACGTGATAGAATCATAGAACATAGGTCGGACATACGTAGAGTTTCTTACTAACGCTTTGGCCCAACATGTTCAAGAAAATGATGATACACATCAGTTTTATTTTAGAGTTATACATATAATATACCCGAATGTGAGACGTGGTGACTTGGTAAATAGAGTGGACACAAAGGAGTATAAATGGATTGTCCGCTTACAGGCAGACAAGTATCCGGGTTTAAATAAACAAGTTACACCCGATTTTGAAGGCTTAAGCAGCAACAAATAAAATAAGCCTATAAAGGAGGTCAAAATGTATGTATGTGTAAATATATATATATATATATATATATATATATATATATATATATATACACACACACACACACACACACACACACACACACACACACACACACACACACACACTTTTTTTATCGATATCTGTGTTTTTAAAATTTAATTGATTCTAATTGACTGTTCTTTGATAGGCTGACAGTGTCATGTGATGGATTTTTTTGTGTTTTAAAATGCTGGTTTTAGTATTTCTTTTGTAAGACACTGAAGAAGGATATTTTATCTAAAAGCTTTGTTTCTATTAAAGTACTTGACATTGTGGAGTTTTGCTTGTTTTTTGCTGCTTGAATTGTTTTGTTGTGCATCTCTCCACTTTATCACTTTTGCTCACTTTTGCTCACCTTTTTGGAGACAAGCATAGGTTACTCCTTAAAGGCATTTTTGAGCCGAGGTGCTAGAGAGAATAAAGTTTTTCCACTGGTACGTTGTTTCTTTTCTGTGGTGTGGCAGTTCGTTGCTTTGCAAGAAAGCATAGGTTTGCCTGACCATCAATGGAACTGGAGAAACTATGCAATCAGTCTGAGGTTGGGAAAGTCTGGGTGAATCAGTCCTGTCTAATGGGGCAAAAGGTCTGGAGTCGGATCCAGAATCCAAGGTGGATATAGCAAGTGAGGCAACAGTAAGGGGAACCACACTTGTCGAGGCCAGTAAGGTCCAATGAGAGAGTTACTGTGCTCTTCAATCAGATTGCCTTCTGTAAGAATATGGGGAATCAAGGGAGTTGGGGGAGAGGCGTATAACAGACCGGGGGGGCCAATTGTGGCGAAGAGCATCTTTTGGTGACTCCCCCACTGGTGGGATTAGGGCAAAGAAGCTGTTGCATTTGTTGTTTAGGGGAGATGCAAATAAGATTGCAGCAAAACTGACCCCACTGATGAAAAATCATTTTCGCCACTTTGTGGTTGAGGGACTACTCATGAGGCAATAGTAGACCAACTCAGAAGGTCCATTCTATCTGACAGACTTCCCCGGAATGTGCGTTGCTACCTGAACGTTTCCCCGGAATGTACATTGCTACCAGAAAGTGACTGGAGGTCATCTCCCACTGCCACAATCTGAGAGCTTATCGACACAGGGGGTAAGACTTGGTTCCTCCTTATTTGTTGATATACCAAACTACTGATACATTATCTGTTTGAACTGCAATTGTTCTGAGAGGGACAGAATATTGACACCAAAAGCACCACTCATCTCCAAAACAATGATATGCAGGTTGGCCTCTACAGGGGACCAACTGCCTTGGACTGTCTTCTCCTGATAATGTCCCCCACCCAATCTGAGAAGTGCCTGTAGTCACTATGGCCTTGGGCTAAGAGGGTATGCATGGGGTGGCCTTGTTGGGGCTGACATAACTGTGTCCACCATGAAAGATAATTTTTGCATATCTGAGTCACTCTTACCTTTGTAGACATAGATAGAGTGAAAAAGGAACATTAGGTTTGTAGCATCCATTGCGACATGCATGTGATACCTTGCTACAAATACTAAAGTTATAGCTGCTGCCATTGAGTCTAGAACCTGCAGGACTTACTCATGGGATAGATGCAAGTATAGATTGAGCGTTGAAAATTGCGCCAATGAATTCCAGTTTCTGAGTGGATTGCAAGTGTGATTTGTAGGGATTCAATGTGATCCCTAGAAATAAGCAAGTTTCTTGTACCTGGTCTCTTGCTTGTAACAGCTGATGCCTGGTTGGGGCAGTGATGAGCATTCATCCAAATATGGGAACACCCAGATCCCTCGCAGCCTTACATGGACTGCTAAGACTGCCATGCATTTGGTAAACACTCTGAGGGTTGTGGTGAGCCCAAAGGAAAGTACCCTGAACTGATAGTGACTGGCTCCCACTCAGAAACGCAAGTACCTCCTAGATGATCTATTCATCTTTATGTGATAGTATGAGTCCTGGAGGTCTATCAAGCACATCCAGTAGTCCTTCCCTAAAAATGGTAGAATGGACTGTACCGTGATCATCCGGGACTTGGTGTGCATAATCAACTTAACATGCAGAGATCTAAGAGTGGTTTCCATTTCCTTCTTTTTTGGAACTAAAAAGAACCTTGAATAAGTTCCAGATCCTACCTGGTCTGGTGAGACCTCTTGGATGACTCTTTTTGGAGACTAACTGGTGAACTTGTAGTTGCTGGCTCCCACTGACTGGGTGGAACATCGGGGACTTTCATTACCGACGGGGGGGGCAGAAGGAAAAAGGGTATGGTATAACCTCTGGTAATAATTATCTGCACCCAAATATCGTTTGTTATACTTATCCAGGCTGACTGGTGCAGAGAAAAATGACCCCTGACTGCCTCCATAAGACAATTGGGCCTCCCTTTCAGGAGTGCTGATAGATCCTGTATTCTGTGGGTCTCCTCTGCCATGAGGGCATCTTCTGCTGTTACCATTTCCCCTCTGCATCTTGGGGAACTAGTTCTGTGTGTGTCAGGGAAAGGGCCTCGATATTTTTTGAACCACACCTTGTGACCCCCATTCCTAGAAAAGGCTTGTGGAGGGGGGGGGGTTGAAAAGTGTACTCGAACGGCAGACAAGGTTTTCTCATCTTTTTCACACCTGGAGAGGGTTTCCTTTACAGCGGGACTCAAAAGTGAAGATCCATCAATAGAGCATTGACGAAGGAAGACTTCAAAGGCACCACAAAGTTACACAGGCGCATCCAGTCTCGTCTCCTCATGGATAAGCCTGAACCCACTGCCCGTGAGGCACCTTCCTTTGTGTTGGCAATAAGCCTCATGGGCGAATTCACAACCAATCGTAAGATGGTCAACTGAAGGGCCACATAACTCCAGGCTTCCTCCGTAGTGATCCTTGCTAACAAGCTGGAAAGTTCTTTCAGTAAGTCTCTTTGCAGTCTTGTGAAGTTGACTAGGTAATTCAGCGAACGTATGGTAAATATCACTGAAGTATATACTCACTTTCCCAGTCTGTCCATTGCCCTAGACTCTGTATTAGGGGGATGAACAGACAAACTCTCCAACTAAACAAGCTAAAATAATGCCACTGTGGAAAAAAGGTACCAGTGGTAAAGGAACAAAACCAAGTATAAAACAGAAAAAATCCACTGGACTACCACGGCTGGAATAATATAAAACTAGAATTTATTGGGTTAACGCTTTCATGCCTTAATAGACACTTCAGACCATAAAAAACACATATAACAATATAGCTATATATACAGATCATTACATTCAAATCAACCCATCACTAGCTCCTAACAATAAAACCCATTTAAACAGCCTCCTTCCCTACAAAAAAGGTTTTAAAGGGACAGGGCCATTTAAGCCAGGATGTGCATCACTATGTAGCCTAAGAATCCAGTTTGTCTCCGTTTGTTCAAGAGTATTATTTACATCACCTATCCTGTCATTACCAACAGCTTAATCCAATACCTTAAAGTTAAAGCTATGTGTATCATTTGTATTCATTACATCTGATGCTAAGGCATTAGTGGGGTCACATTTCCTGATAGCTAGTATATGTTCCCTTATTCTCTCTTTAAATTGTCTTTTAGTTTTCCCCACATTATTTATTTATTTCCAGTTTGATAACCAGGGTTGTCCACTGGGCTCAAGGAACCCGTTTTCAGTGGAGGCCCGAGGAGAAAAGCTCCAAAATTACAAAGATAAAATAAAAAAAATACAATACAATAAACAGTAAAATAAAAAATACAATAAAACATAACATAAAATGCAATTATGAATAAGACATAGTGTTATATAGCATTTTAAACAAGAATATAAAATGAAACGGAGAGTTGTAGCAAAAATGCAGTGCAAATAGAGGAGTATAGAAGACTTGAGGATAGTTCCTGAAGAACATGTATGGTAAGTAGGAAGGGAATTGCAAAGTAAACAGAGTATTAGGAATAAGTATGTAAAAGTAGAGAAAGGAGAAAGAGGTAGTTGAGTAGGGAAGTAAGAGAACTGTTAATTAGGAGAACAAATGTGAAAAAAGGGGTAGGGAGTTGAAGGGGGAATGAGGGTAAAGTAAGTTGAAGAGAGTTGGATGCAAATAGTAGCTAGAGTCATTTATTAGTCAAATGTTACATAGGTTTAGAAGGAAGAAGTATAAAGAGAGAGAGACTAGAGAAAGAACACTATGTATAGTATATACACTATATACATTAAAAGGTTCATACATTGTTAGAAATGTTGAAGGGAAGCTGTTGGCCAGAATTGCCAAGGTGTAGAAGTAATTAATAAAGAACAGGTAGGAGTGAGTTTATTAGGATTAGGGGGGCAGAGAACAATTACATTTCCAGTTAAGGGAGATGAGAACGGAGCTGGGATTTGAAGAGTTCAAAGTTATTGGAGGTTCTTATTGAGGGGGGAAGAGAGTTCCATTTTTTTGCTAAGGAGTAGGAGAGCAGATACTGGCCAGCGGGAAGTTTTGGTTTGTGAATAGAAAGTTGATTTTGTTGTGCGGATCTTAGGGGTCTGTCAGAAGTATAAGGAAGGAGGTTTGCTAGAGCAGGGCATGCAGTAGGATTTTATTTATATATATATATATATATATATATATATATATATATATATATATATATATATATATATATATATATATATATATATGCACACACACACACACATATATATATATATAAAATTTATTCATATATTTTTTACACATATTTATAGTATATGCTATATATCCTGAGTATGTTTGGGTTTGTTTCCATTTCATTCCATTTTATTTCACTTCAATGTACTGCTATATGGTAAAGTGTCTCTTGATGCTGTATATGTTAGCTCTTTTCATATGCCAGCCCTTTAATGTTTAATTTGTTTGTTAATTAAAGAGGATACTGCTAGCCAATGATTTTGGAGCAATATGTATTTAACAAGGACCATCTGGAAATGGTGGTAGATTCTGAAGTGTCCGGAGGGAGACGAAAGCGCTTAATCTATGTTCTGTTTTTTTTCACAATATTTCATTTTGTGTACGTTCTTCAGTGTAATTTTACTCTTCATCAGACTCCTGGGATTAATTTAGGACCATTCCGGTCCTTGAACACTGAGACAGCCTTTATTGTGCCGGAACTGCGCATTGTGTGGGTCTTTTGTGGCTATTTCACTTCTGGTTACCAGTTGATACTTTTTGCTGCTGTTTCCGGGTACGAGGAGTCTGGTTCGTTGGAGAACAGCACAATGCTCAACGAACTACTCAGGGTTATTCAGACCCATTCCCAGGCCAATATAGTACTTTCTGGACCTGCCAATGAAATTCCCTGTGCACAGAGTAGCCAGAGAGGGGCGGCTGTTACACCGATGATGTCAGACGCTGGGAGTGAGTATGCTGGGGGTGAATTACATCCGAAAAACCGGCATACGAGACCTAATGGTGGTCAGGGACATATTAACCAACAAAAAAAGTAACAGTGGACATCAAGCAACAGAATCTTTTAAGGATATTGATTTTCAAATGTGGTTGAATCAATCGTTCAGATTAAACATTAAGGAGAAGAAGAATGAACAAGCGGTTAATATGACCTACAAGGAAAAGTGTAAGACTTTTAAATCATTGCTTCTTAAATACAAATCCTTGGCAGTAGAAAATTGGTACTTTGAGAAATGCTTAAAAGATAAGATGGTACCAAAAGGACTTAGACTTAAATTTCTGAACAATGTATATGAAGACAAAATGTTTTTAAAGCAGTATGTGATATTTTTAATGATTGTGGGCTGGCATTATTAAAACTGATGATGAAACGTAATGTTGAGGTCATGGAACAAACTAAAAAAAGAAATTGATGGATTGTACAATGAAATTAATACAGATTTATTGTTTTCAATAGATGAATACAAAATATTTATTTTACAGTTTTGCATGATGTTGACTACACAATTAACATTAACACTAACAGGAAGCTTGGGAAACTGGAGAGAGATTTGAACGAGTATGAAAAGGGTTATGCTTATTGTAATAATACCAAAAATAAAGGTTATACGTTGGGCAGGACTTCCAATACCTACTACAACATTAGGAACAATAGAAACAACAGAAAGAATATGTATAGGGATAATTATGAGTGTAGACAAGCTGGTATGGACAGACAGGGGCAGCAAGGTTTTTATGAATATAGCTCCTATGGACATGACCAACAGTTCTTTAATGGTAGTGATGGAGAAAGGTATCCGTTTAGAAATGGAGGAACCCAGGAGGTCAGAGAGGTTAAGGAATCGGGCCCAACAATCCTCCTATGCACAAGTTATGATGAACAACAATACCCAACATTTGGGGAGGATACGCAGATAAGGGAAGATGCCAATCATAGTATTACTGTAGACAGTAAAGAAATAGATTCAATGGTTGAGGTAGACCAACAACACAATGACATTATTAGTTCATTTAATAATTTTAATGTTTTCAACTACACTGATATATCTACTAATGAAACTTATTTTAATCTATTTACAAAAGGTTTTACCTTTGTCCCTATTAAAAAACATAAAATTGAAAATATTCTATTGGACATCAAAACTTTCACACGTAAATTGAATTTTATACACATGTACAAGGATAGGGAGTTGCAGGACAGGGATAATGTACTTGTTAGATCCAGCACCTATAATCCTCCGCTTCAGTATGAAATTTTGAATTTTGAGAGATGTGTTACCAATAGAATAAGTAATGAACATAAAAAAGAGATTGAGATAGGCAAAACCTTGACAGAGGTCGAAATGAAATACATTTGTTAAATTAATTAAGTGGGAATGAAAGAATTTGTGTGATGAAAAACCAGATAAGGGTGGAGGGCTGGTTTTAATGGATAGATGGGACTATATTAGAAGAAAGAAAGATATTTTGGACAATGAAAATTATGAATTAGTGACTAGAAATGAAATTAATATATCCTATAAGAAGATAGATTTAATTTTGGAAGACAATGTATTACAAGGATAGATTGACATTGAATTATACAAATTTCTTAGAGTCCCCAAGCCTGTTATACCTGTTATTTTTGGTATACCGAAGGTACATAAATCACTTTATAATCCACCCATGAGGCCTATAGTTTAATCGTCGCAAGGGTCTAAGACACAACCCCTGGCTATTTATGTTGACACCAAGTTAAAAAAGTTTTACAATAAATATGAACATATTCTAGTTGATTCATGGGACTTTATATAAAATTGGTAAGAGTATTTACACAGATGATATAACATTTATTACAACTGATGTAAGGGATTTGTTTTCAGTGAATCCTCAGAGTGAAGGTTTGGAATGGTTTGAAGAAATGTTGATTAAAATAAATTTTCTAATAGGGGATGAATTTAAAGTTGTTTTAGAGTGTATTGAATTCGTTTTAGAATATAACTATGTTTACTTTCAGGGTGATTATTACCACCAAAAAGAGGGAATTGCCATGGGATCATCATGTGCTCCCATATACACAAATATTGTTATGTTATTTTGGAAATGTAAATATGTTCTTAGGTCAGAGTACAGTCAGTATATAGCAAAATATTTTCGTTTTTTGGACGATATATTTGTTTTATGGACAGGGCCTTTTGATTCTATAAAGGAATTTATTCATTATATTAATCAAACAACCACATTTCTACAATTCACATATCAAGTGGGAAGGGATGAAATTCACTTCCTAGATGTGAAATTAAATAAAGACCATCAAAAGAAATGTTATAGGTCAAGTATTTACAGGAAGGAACATTTTTTAATGCTTATTTACATTTTGATAGTGACCACCCCTATCAATTAAAGAAAAATATTGTGAAAGGACAAATGATTAGGATGGCTAGAATGATCTCTGATGAGAGTGATTTTGTGAATGAAGTTAATAATGTAGAGAGAATGTTCCTTGAGAGAGGATATCCAATGGAACTTATTAATTCCATAAAAGAATATGTCCTTATAGGTAGGGGCAATAAATATAACCCCCTTTTAACTAGTAAGGGCATTATAGATTCCAGGCCTGTAGTAAATTTTCCAATGAACACCCATAATGAACAGGAGGGTGGTAATACTGATAATTCAAGTACAATGCCATATCTGACCTTAACATATTATGGGGGTATGAGATGGTTAAAAACATGCATTAATGAGACCTGGGATTTGTTCAGAAATACATCTACCAGAACTAACGTGTTCCAAGGCAATATAAAATATAGTTTTAGGAGAAACAAGAATATTAAAAATATGACTGAAAGAGAAAAGACCAACATAGAAGGGACTAATAAGAAATGTGGTACATTTAGATGTGGTAGATGTGCGCAGTGTTCTTATATTGCTGGATTAAAGGAAGTGAGAATACCTAGCCTAGATTTGACACTTAGGGCTAGAAGGTATAACAGTTGCTACTCAAAAGGGGTAATTTACCTAGTATTTTGTCAAGCATGTTGGAGCTACTATATAGGGAAAACAGAGTGCCATCTCAGATCTAGAATTTATGAACATATTAGGGACATAAACAAGCACAATGAGAACAATGCTCTATATAGACATGATTTGACTTGTAATATTGCTGATTACAAGTTCTGGATGATAGAGGAGGTCGCTTACTCAGATAGGGGTGGTGACTGGGAGACCCTTTTACAGTATAGGGAAATGATTTGGCAGTTGAGGCTCAATGCATGTTGTGGTAAGGGCCTTAATGACCACATTTCTATTACTCCAGCATTAAAATTGTTAGCTGCAGATCCAAAGATTAAAAACAAAGTGAAAACAAGATGACAGTACTACAATGTTTTCCCTTCTTTAAATTAAGAATTCTTAGATTTTTTAGTACTTATTTCAGTATTTTATATTTTTAGCTTTACATTGTATTGTTATATATTTTAAATATATTATATACAAATTCTATATATTTATTATTATATATATATTTATTATATTTTACATACAAATATTCATGTATTTATTCAGTTTACTATACATAATTTATTATACATATTTTATATATTTATGCATTTCTATTTATTTATTTATTCAACCATTCTGAATCGCACTGGTTTTTGTATAATAAGATAGTTTTCTTATATATATATATATATATATATATATATATATATATATATATATATATTTTTTTTTTACATTTATATATTTTTTACACATTTATAGTATATGCTATATATCCTGAGTATGTTTGGGTTTGTTTCTATTTTATTCCATTTTATTTCACTTCAATGTACTGCTATATGGTAAAGTGTCCCTTGATGCTGAATACGCTAGCCCTATTCATATGCCAGCCCTTTAATGTTTAATTTGTTTGTTAATTAAAGATGATACTGCTAGCCAATGATTTTGGCGCAATATGTATTTATCAAGGACCATCTGGAAATGGTGGCAGATTCTGAAGAAGTCTGCCGAGGGAGACTAAAGCACTTAATCTATGTTCTGTTTTTTTCACAATATTTCATTTTGTGTACGTTCTTCAGTGTAATTAAACTTTTTTTACTCTTCATCGGACACCTGGGATTAATTTAGGACCATTCCGGTCCTTGAACACTGAGACAGCCTTTATTGTGCCGGAACTGTGCATTGTGTAAGAGTTCAAAGTTATCGGAGGTTCTTATTGAGAGGGGAAGAGAGTTCCATTTTTTTTGCTAAGGAGTAAGATAGCAGATACTGGCCAGTGGGACGTTTTGGTTTGTGAATAGAAAGTTTATTTTGTTGTGCGGATCTTAGGGGTCTGTGAGGAGTATAAGAAGGAAGGAGGTTTGCTAGAGCAGGGCATGCAGTAGGATTGATTAATTTGTGGGCTGTAGTGAGTTGAAGGTAGTTGGGATGTTCTAGCCACTTTAGCATGTGAAGGGAAGAGCAATGGTGGGAGGAGTGTTTAGATTTAGTAGCAAATTTGGAGATTTTGTTCTAGCAGATTTATAGTTTTGCGGAGATAGAGGAAGCAAGGTTGGTTAGTAGAGGGGCACTGTATAACAGTGAAGACAGTAAGCAGGTAGTGGCAAGAGTATGCCTGGGAGAGAGGAAATGTGAGTTTCTGTATAGTCAACCATGTTTTTGATAGTTTTTTTTTATATTTGACTGGACATGCATATCGAATTTTTGGTGTTTGTCGATAGTAACACAGAGAAGTTTAGCGAAGGGGACAACTTCTATTGGGGAGTTGGTATTACTGATTTTATTTATTTATTTGCATTTGTTTAACCAGGATAATCCATTGGGCTCAAAGAACCCGTTTTCAATGGAGTCCTGGGGAGAAAAGCTCCACATACAGATTACACAAAGGTGAGGATATACATATACATTTGATGGGGTTAAACATTGTACAGTTTATGTAATTAAACATGCAGAGACAGCTAAAAACACAGGTAATAAGAGTAACAATATATCTATAATTTTTAGTTAGAGTAGTATACTGGTAGGCCATGAGTAATGCTACCTGGTGTTTAGGCAGTCAGAAGAGAAAAAGTTACTAGAGTAAATAGTAGGTTATGAAGGGTGAGAGCAGGAGCATTCCCATGTGGAGGTTAGATAAGAATGGAGTGATTTTTTAAAAGATGGGAGGCTTGCAATGGTACGAATAGAGGGAGGAAGGGAGTTCCATAAGTGTGCTAGTGAGAAGGACAGGAGGTTTTGTCCAGGAGGATGGAGGGGTCTATGAATTTCTATGAGGTTTTGATTGTTTGATCTTAGATGTCTTTGTGTGTGGTGCATTTTAAAGGTAGAAGAGAGTGAGGGGCAGAGGTATGGCTGGAAAATCAGTTTGTGAGCATATGTGAGTTGGGTATATGAGAGGTAGTTCTAACCATTTCAGTCTGTGGAGTGGTTCACAGTGGTGTGTTGTTGATTTGTTAGAAGTGGCAAATTTGGCAATTTTATTGTAACAAGAGGACAGTTTGGTTTTGAGGGAAGATTGTAGGTTAGTAAGAAGGGGTGCTCCATAGAGAAGGGAGGGTAAGAGAAATGTAGTTGAAAGAGTAATCTTGGTAGCTGAGCCGAGGAAACGATTATGACGGTAGAGCATGCCAAGTTTTTGGAGGGTTTTATTTATGTTTTGTAGTAGATGGGAATGGAATTTAAGCTAGTCATCAATCCGGACTCCTAATAGTTTGGTTTCTGATACAAGCTCAATGGGGATGTTATTTTGGCTGTAGTTGGAGAATGATTTACGATCGATGTTAGTAGTTTTTGAAGGAGTAAATATCATGAGTTTGGTTTTAGCAGCATTAAGAGCTAGATGGTTGTCTTTCATCCAATTTTCAGTGGTAGAGACTGTATCCTTGGTAAGCTTTAGTAGAGTTGGTATGGATGAGGCAGTGCAGATGATTGTGGAATCATCTGCATATTGAATGATATTAGCCTGAGGGATAGCGTGGTAAAAGTCATTAATGAAAATATTAAACAGAAGGGGGCCCAGAATGGAGCCTTGTGGGACACCTGTAGGGGTATTAAGGAGGAAGTAGCTTTTTTCCACTTGACTGCTTGTAGTCTATTGGAGAGATAGCGGTTAAACCAGTGGAGTGAAGTGAGAGAAAGGTTTAGATTAGATAGTTTAGTAAGAAGTAGGTTATGGGAGATAGTATCAAAGGCCTTAGAAAGATCAAGAAGAGTGGTAGATACAATGAGTCCAGAATCTCTAGCTTTATTCACAGTTTCAAGGAAGGATAGGAGGGGTGTCATAGTACTATGATGGGGTCTGAATCCGTGTTTGGTAGGGGTTAGTAGATTGTTGTCCAAGAGGTGGGAAAGGAGTTGAAGGTGGATACATTTCTCCAGGACTTTAGAAATGGGAGAGAGGATGGCTATGGGACGGAAATTGGAGATGTTAGTATTATTTCCACCTTTGTGTAGAGGGATAATGTAAGCTTTTTTCCAGGTTTCGGGGACAAGACCTTCTTGGATAGAGCGATTGATGAGGATACTGATAGGGAGGGCAATGGCATCAGCAGCTATACGGAGATAGTATGAGGGAATGTTGTCAGGGGCATTGGTGCATGGTTTTAATTTCTGTAGGAGTTTTCTTATGGTAGAAGTTGGTGTAGGTTTAATTGAAAAAGGGTGAGGTTGAGGTGGGGGTGAATGAGAGAAAGGAGTAGGAGGGGGAGGTTGGTTGTGAGTAGAGGGGGTAGGAGGTGAATTGTTGTGTATAAAAGAAAAAGTAAGTTTGGAAATAGAGTCTATGAAGAAAGAATTGAATTGGGTAGCAAGATCTATGTCTTGTGAGTCTGGGCTGGGGTTTGGGTTTTCAATAGTACCAGGTTTTAAGAGTGAATTTATACCTGCCCAGAATTTTTGTGGGTTAGTTTTATGATTATTTTGAAGTTGGATAAAGTAGTTTTGCCGGTCTATTGAGATAAGTTTTTTTTACTAAGTTACGGATAGTTTTGTATTGATTGAGGTTTGATGTAGATTTGTTTTTCTTGTATTGTGCCCATGTTTTATCTCAGAGTCGCATGGAGGTAAGTGTATTTTTTTGGCTTTCCTTTTTATTGTTTTGGTTATTAAGGGAGCATGATTATTTAGGATGTTTAGTTAGATAGTATTAAAGTGGGTTACTGCATTTTCGAGTGGTAGGGTTTTTAAGGGTGTCCAGTTAATAGATTTAAGGTTGCTGGAAAAAGCTTCAGGGTTGAAGTTTTTATGGAATCTGGTAGTTATATAGTTGTAAGTAACTTGTAAGGGAGTTGGAAGACATCTAGTGAAGATGGGAAGATGATCACTGAGGGGATCAGAAGGGTTCCACTGTCAAGGTAGTTATGGGGATGGGAGACTAGAATCCAGTCTAAGATGTTGCCACTTGAGAAGTCTTTGGATGGCCTAGTTATTGAGTTGATTAGTTGAGAGTATTTGAAAAGGTTGATGTTGAGGGGGTGTGTAGGTGACTGTATGGAGGACCAATTAATACTGATATCTCCCATGATTATAGTTTCATTATGGATGTTACTTGATAGCCAGGAGAGGATGTTTTTTAATATTGAAAGATTGTTGAATATTGAAATATTGAAAGATTGTTTGTCAAGGAGCGTGTTTTTAGAGGGAGACAAAAGTAGGATTTTGGATTTATTAGCATTAAGAGAGGTAGTTTTGAAGCATCCAGTTCTCAGTGGCTGTGAAGGCAGATTGGGCTTGGAGAGCAGGAAGATAAGGAGCAGAGCAGATTAAAGTGGAGTCATCTGCATACTGCACTATTTTAGTGTTGGGAATGGCTGCATGGAATTCATTGATAAATATATTGAAGAGCATTGGACCAAGTATCGAACCCTGGGGAACCCCGGTTGGGGTGGGAAGGAAGATTAAGGTACCCGTTTTCCATTTCACAGCCTGGGATCTGCCAGAAAGATAACTCTTAAACCAGGTAAGAGAGAGTGCTGAGCGAGATTGAGGTTAGACAGTTCAGTTAGAAGGTGGGAGTGAGAGACCGTGTCGAATGCCTTGGATAGATCTAGAAGGACAGTGGATACAATTTCTCCAGAATCAAGAGCAATTTTTACTATGTCTAGAAATGAGAGGAGAGCGGTTATTGTACTATGGCCAGGGCGGAAGGAGGTGATTGCTGATAAGGAAGGGCAAAAGTTGTTGGTGGATGCATTTTTCTGGAATTTTTGATATTGGGGAGCGAATGGTTATTGGACGGAAATTAGAAATTATGTACCTTCCATAACGTTCCATGTTAGTTGTCTTCTTCTCGCCTTCTTTCTTGCTGGATGGGTTCGGAGCCGATCCTCAGCTCCGACTCGGCCACTCAAAGCTCGAGAGCTAGTTCCACCGGCTCGAGGCTCCCCTATATCCCACAATGCTAGGTGGCAACTCCTCAGATCTCGTTTGAAAGCTAAGGCCAGCAAGAAAATTCCATAAGGAACAAGGAAAAAAACTCCTCTAGGTCTGTCCTGGCTAGGGGGAAGGAGGGTGGGATGCAAGAAAGAAGGCGAGAAGACGACAACTAACATGGAACGTTGTGGTAGGTACATAACTTCTAAATGTAAGTTGTCAATCTCACCTTCATTCTTGCTGGATGAGACCGCGTCCCTAGCACCTTGTCCCGGTGCCTATCGGAACAGACTCTTGAGTACAGTGGAACCAAAGTTGGCTCAGTCTCTAGAGGCCAAGTCCAACTTATAATGAGAAATGAAGGTATGGGGAGAAGCCCAAGTAGCTGCAGAACAAATCGAATCAATAGGCAGCCTATCTTGGAAAGCTATGGAAGTGGCTAAAGCTCTAGTTGAAGGAGCCCTGGGTTTGGATGGCAACTGTTGATGTCTTATCTCATACACTAGGGTAATCAACGAAGTAAGCCATCTAGAGAGACACTTTAGAAACTGGAAGGCCCATTCTTCCTTCTGCATAAGAAACAAACAGTTGGTCAGATTTCCTGAATTGTTTGGTCCTGTCTTAACAGTACCTAAGTTGGCGACGAACATCTAAACAGTGTAACTTTTGTTCTGACCTATTAGAATAATTTGGGAAGAAAACAGGAAGCTCAATGGTTTGATTCAAATTTGCCAGTGAAGCTACCTTGGGCAAAAAAGACGGGTTAGTACGTAAGGACACCCTATTCTTATGAAAAACAAGATAAGGGGGTCGACAACACAGAGCATGGAGTTCAGAGACTCTTCTAGCTGAAGTGATAGCTACTAAAAAAAAAAAGTGTGTTTTCCAAGAAAGTAACTTTATTGAACATGAAGCCGCAGGTTCAAAGGGGGAAAGAATTAAGGACGTCAGAACCAAGTTGAGATCCCATTGGGGAGGAGGATCTCTGATGGGTGGTTTGAGGAGAAAAACTCCCTTTAAAAAGGCTTTGCAGAGTTTGTGAGACATAATGGAGGACTCTGAGACTCCAACATGAAAGTTCGAAATTGCTGCCAACTGAACTCTAACGGTAGATGGAGACGAACCTGAATGGAAAAGTTTGGCTAGAAAGTCTAGAACTGATTGAATGGAAGCAGTGAAAGGATCTATATTCTTTGACTGTGCCCAATAGGAAAAACGTTTCCACTTGTTATGATAAATCTTCCGAGTGGAAGATTTATGAGAGGCTATCAAGATATCTCTAACTGAGTGAGATATCAGAGGAAGCCTGGCTAAAGTTGGAATTGGAGGAACCACGCTGTGAGGTTCAGAGAAGGAAGGGAGTGGTGCAACTGACCCGACTGATGGGTCAAGAGGTCTGGAACTGGGTCCAGATGCCAAGGTTGCTCCAACAGATAACGGTGGAGAAATGGGAACCAAACCTGTCGAGGCCAGTAAGGGGCAATGAGGATCATGGAAGCTTCCTGAGCGATGGCTTTCTGTATCAGCTGAGATATCAGTGGGAAGGGAGGAGGAGGAAAAGCATACAGAAGTCCCCGGGGCCAAACGTGCACTAGAGCGTCTCTGCTGGGGTGGCCTGGTTGAGGAAAGAGGGTGAAAAAAATCGTCGCACTTGCTGTTTTGGGGAGTAGCGAAAAGGTCGCAGCAAGGCCGGCCCCACTTTCGAAAAACTTTCTCCAACACTGAATTCTTCAGAGACCACTCGTGAGGCATGAGAATAGCTCTGCTCAATTTGTCTGCAATCACACTGGACTTCCCGGGGATGTGCGTTGCTAACAGAAATCGCTGAGAAGAAATCGCCCATTGCCACAGTCTAAGAGCCTCTCGACATAGGGGGTAAGATCTGGTTCCGCCTTGTTTGTTGATGTACCACACTACAGACATGTTGTCTGTCTGAATTGCTATAGTTCCCTTGGGAAGAGAGTCTTGTAAAGCTTGCAAAGCTAGAAGCACTGCTCTCATCTCTAGGATGTTTATGTGCAAGTGGCACTCGAATGGTTGCCACATGCCCTGGACTGTCCTGCCCTGGTAATGCCCCCTGCACCCGATCAGGGAGGTGTCCGTTGTCACTGTAGCAACCGGAGGGGGAGGGACGAAAGGTCTCCCTAGGAGGAGCTGGGGAGATGTGATCCACCAAGAGAGGTGATTCTTGCACGACTGAGTTATCCGAATAGGATGGGACATTGGAAGCCTTTGGTAAGACCATTGTGTGAAAAGCATCCATTGTAAAATTCTCATATGGAAGTGAGCTAATGGTAGAAGGGGGATGGCCGCAGCCATAATTCCTAAGACTTTCAGGAGTAGTCTGGCTTTGACTTTGTTGCTCTGCAAGACAAGAGAGACCTGCCTGTGTATGTCTGCTATTCTCTGCTCTGTGAGTCTGGCTGACATATTGACTGTGTCTAGACTTGCGCCTATGAAGGTAATAACACGACAAGACAGACTTTTCGTAGTTTATTGAAATGCCTAGTGCCTGACATGTGAGAAAGGTGTAGTCTCTGGCGAGAAGTAAAAGATGCTTGGTGGGGGCTGTAAGGAGACAGTCGTCTAAATAAGGAAACACCTGGAATCCTTGTCGTCTCAGATGAGAGGCTAC
The DNA here is from genome assembly GCF_019279795.1 of Protopterus annectens. Classification (NCBI taxonomy): domain Eukaryota; kingdom Metazoa; phylum Chordata; order Ceratodontiformes; family Protopteridae; genus Protopterus; species Protopterus annectens. The sequence goes on along the minus strand of NC_056733.1, from coordinate 782,739,427 downwards.
CACTGCCATGCATTTGGTAAACACGGGGGGGGGGGGGGGCTGTAGTGAGACCAAAGGGCAGGGCTCTGAATTGAAAATGACTGGTTCCCAGCCTGAAGCGGAGAAACCTCCTGGAGCGTCTAACAGGGAATGGATAGACTACTTTACAATAACTCTATATAAAAAAAAACTAACTTAAAATAAGGGGAAAAAGGCTAAGAAAACTAGTTTCTATACCAAAACTAACCTGAGCCGGTAAGAACGCACCTCAATCGCTGTAGCGGCAAACGAGATCTGGGGAGTTACCGCCTAGCATTGTGGGATATAGGGGAGCCTCGAGCCGGTGGAACTAGCTCTCGAGCTTTTAGAGTGGCCGAGTCGGAGCCGAGGATCGGCTCCGAACCCATCCAGCAAGAATTAAGGCGAGATTGACAACTTAACATTTAGAAATGTTATTGTTTTTGCTTCCTTTGTGAAGAGGTAGGATATAGGCAGCACGCCACAATTTGGGGACGTAAGATTCATGAATGGATCGGTTGATGAGAATGCTAATGGGGATGGCAATGGCATCAGCAGCAAGCTTTAGAAAGAGTGAGGGGATATTGTCAGGGGCATTGGAGCATGGCTTGAGTTTAGCGAGAAGCTTTTTGATGCGAGAGAGAGATGGGTTTTAGGTGGAAAATAGGGGGAGGGGTGGGAGAGAGAGATTGGGTGGAGGAAGGGAAGGTAGGGTTGAGTGGAGGGGAGGAGATGTTATTGGGGAAGGTCTTAGTGAGTTCAGCTATGGAGTTGTTAAAAAAGGAGTTGAATAGGGTTGCAATTTCTGTGTCTGTTTAATTATCATCAGGACAAGGACTGTTTTTTGTACCTGGGTGCAGAAGAGAGTTGATGGTTTTCCAGAATTGTTTTGGGTTATTTGAATGGCTAGACTGAAGTTTAATGTAGTTGGATTTTTTGTCTTTTGTAATAAGCTTTTTGGTTAGGTTACAGAGCTGCTTATATTTCAGGAGGGTGTCAGGGAGTTTTTTCTGATGGTAAAGTTTCCAGGTCTTGTCTCTTTGTTGCATAAGTGATTTAGTGTCTTTAGTTAGCCATGGGGCAGAGTAAGATTTTATTCGCTTTGTTCTAGGAGGGGCTTGGGCATTAAGACTATCTAAGAAGGTTGTATTAAAGAAATCTACAGCTTTATCTAGGGGAATAGATTTTAGATTGTCCCAGTTTGTTCGTTTAAGTGTTTCTGAGAATATAAAAGGTTGAAGTTTTTGAGATTACGAGTATAGGTATAATGGTGTTGATGAGGGGAGGAGTGGTAGCTCGGAGAATGAAAGCTGAGAGATGGTCACTCATGTATCTGGTAGGATACCAGAGTGTGATATCTTATTTTGGTGAGAGGGTAAGAGCCAGTCCAGAGTGGATCCTGGGGGGTTGATTCTATTAGATCTGGTTACGCCGATTGTTAGTTGAGTAGATTAATAGATAGAGGGATTATTGTTACTAATTTTGTTCCAATCTATATTCACATTGCCTAGTATGTAAGTTTCCAGTTTAATGTTAGTTGAGGACCATAGTAGAATATTTTCAAGAGTAGGGATATTATTTCCAGGGGGAATGTAGATGCTCATAATGCAAATAATTTTATATAGTTATTCATTTTGAGTATCCCTATGACTAGTTCAGCATTGCTAAATTGAGGAAAGGGTTTTGGTAAGGAGTTAGGTTAAGTAGGCTGTTACAGATTAATGCTACTCCTTTTTTGTTTTGGCGGTCGCATCGGAGTGCTTGAAAGCCAGGGGGAAGGATCTCAGAGTCAGTGATGTGGGGCTTTAGCCATATCTCTGAGACTGATACTATGTCTGGAAGAGTACAATTAAGCCAGGCATGGAAGAGTTATTTTATTTTTTAAACTCTGGGTATTGATTGTAACTAGTTTAACGAATTTGTGGTTGGAAGTATTGGGTAAGGTAGGGGGAGAAAAGGTAGTTGTTATTGGAGGACCAGGATTGGGGTGTATGTCTCCTGCTAGGAAAAGCAGGTTAGAGGAAGAAGGGAATGGGATCTTTGAATTACTTATAGTAGTTTGTGGAAAGAACAATTTTGTTTTGGGGGTATGGAGTTTAATTGAGTAGGGGAGCACTGAGTTTGAAATAGTGAAGTGAATTTGGTTGAATTAGACTGGGAGATATGGTGGGAAAGTGGGATGTGAAGGGGTGGAGCTGGTGGAGGACAGTGGAGGTGGGGGAGTAGGAGGGTGAAGGAGGTTTGTACGAAGAATAGGAAGTAGCAGTGAAAGCAGTTAGTAGGAAAAAAGAGTAGTTACGGTATATATGATGAAAATGTGTGGAAGTGGAGATGTCACCATTGTTATTAGGTATAAGGAGATGCATCAGGATATGTAGGGGTGTTTAGGATAAGTGGGAGGAGAGACAGAGAAAGGAATATATGGGACAGAGAGGGAGAGAATACTTAATTGAAAGGGTTTAGGGGGGGAAGAGTAGGGATGGGATTGGTTGGAGGTGAGGGGTGGAGTAGAGATGGGATTGGTTGGGGGTTAGGGGGAGGAGAGATGCAAATATAAATGTAGGACTTCTGGGGGTGGGTGGAATTTGGGGGTAGGGGAGCGGAGTGAGCCTGTAGGGAAAACGGAGCGGGGTAGGCCCAAAGGAAGGATGCATCAGGAAGATGAGAAAAACAATCAATTTAGTGGAAGGTGAGAACAGGAGAAGGCGAGTGTGGAATGCAGTGGATATGTGTGTAAGGAAAGGAAGAATGAGAGGCTGTAGGGAGTATAAGGGCTAGTATATGGCTAGAGGTGAAGAAGAGGAGGGTGAAATGCTATGGTGTTTAGTCTATAGTAAGTTGAAATAAATGAGAATAAGTAAATCAGACATGGGTGAAGACTGCCCTCTAGTGGTCATAACCTATAATAACAGTGATTGGAGATCACAGTAGAAGGCTGAGAGTGGAAGGGAATTCAGAGGGAAGGGTTTGAGGGTGTTGGAAATGCTACAAAGGCTGTGGAAATTTTGGAAAGGGGAGATATGGAGTACAAGAGAGCAAGTAGTGGGGGGTATGGCTGCTGGTTGTTCTGGCTGTTTAAACCTGACACCTAGCAAGTATCGTAACACTAACCCATACAAGTAAAGATAGAAGCTAATTTAACATACAATCTTAGTTTGTCTTGGTGAGTCTGCCCAAGGGATACTTTGGATACCCAGGTAAGGGTGTGACAGGAGAATACAGTTGGTCTTTGAAGTCCAGCAGGGCCCAACAGGAAGTAGGAAAGTTGGGTAAAAGTAGTTTGCACAAAATCTTTCTGTTAACAGATACAGGGCTGGCAAATGGCCAGATAAACAACATAGGTACTTGCACAATCAGTTTCTAAATGTGTAGAACAATGAAAGTGCGTCACTGGATGATTAAAGATCTTTTGTGTATCTATATATGTACAGTAATTACAATGACCACATATAGATATTGAACTAACCCTAGAACTAGGAGGAGGTCCTTTGGCACCATAATATAGTAGGCGTCTCAAATTACTCTTGTTCTTTGGTGATGGACCTACAACTTGTCCTATCTTGTCAACAAGTAACAGTACAGGCCAATGTCTCTTGATATCATCACAAAAGAAACCATGATCACTAGTATAGTGCATCAAAAAACTAGTAGTATGAACATCTCTATTCCTAAAGTTAACATACTGTGGTCGTCCTGTATTCAATAACTGTGTAGCTGTAGTACGTCTTAATTGTATGACTTCCCTTTCCACATTACTAACCTCTGTATACAAATTACCCCTCTCTTTAAACTGACATGTTAACCTAGATAAATCTTTCTCAAAAACACTGTGAACTCTGTCCAGTCGAGATGTACGCATCCCCTGTCCCTTCATGACATTCTTGAAAATCCTATATGGGTGCATTCTGTCTCTACTTAGGATAGGGGATGCGTACATCTCGAAATTTGTTTTTAAAAACAAGAGTAATTTGAGGCGCCTACTATGTTATGGTGCCAAAGGACCTCCTCCTAGTTCTAGGGTTGGTTCTACGTCTATATGTGGTCATTGTAATTATTGTACATATATAGATACACAAAATATCTTTAAGCATCCAGTGATGCACTTTCATTATTCTGCACATTTAGAAACTGATTGTGCAAGTACCTATGTTGTTTATCTGGCTATTTGCCAGTCCTGTACCTGTTTTTTATGTGGGGAAAACTAAAAGACAATTTAAAGAGAGAATAAGGGAACATATACTAGCTACCAGGAAATGTGACCCCACTAATGCCTTAGCATCACATGTTATGAATACAAATGATACACATAGCTTTAACTTTAAGGTATTGGATCAGGTTGTTAGTAATGACAGGATAGGTGATGTAAATAATACTCTTGAACAAACTGAGACAAACTGGATTCTTAGGCTACATAGTGATGCACATCCTGGCTTAAATGGCCCTGTCCCTTTAAAACCTTTTTTGAAGGGAAGGAGGCTGTTTAAATGATTTTATTGTTAGGAGCTAGTAATAGGTTGATTTGAATGTAATGATCCGTATATATAACTATATTGTTATATGTGTTTATGGTCTGAAGAAGTGCCTATTAAGGCATGAAAGCGCTAACCCAATAAATTCTAGTTTTATGTTGTTCCAGCGGAATTTTTTCTGTTTTTACTTGGCTTTGTTACTTTACCAGGTACCCTTTTTCCACAGTGGCATTATTTCAGCTTGTTTTGTTTTGGATCGTTTTCGTATTTTTGCTGATGTGAGTATTATAGAATTGGACTATAATCCTAAGATGAATGTTAACTTTCATATGTCCTTTGAGGCCGTGTCTGGTATTACAGAGAATCCGTTATTGGGATGTGCTGTTGGTAATTCCAATGAGATTGATGGTGGTGTTGAATATGATCGCTCGCTTGTGGAACCTGAACTAAGAGCCTTACAGAAGGATTTATATAAATTGAAGAGGTACCAGTGTTTATATTTTGAGGCCTGCCTTTTTCATAAGGTGGTTCCTAGAGGTGCACGCATCTTTCGGATGCCTACGTATGGTGAGACCTATATGGACTTATTGAAAGACTGGCAGCAACTTAATTTGGATTTGAGTTTTAATCATATCTGTTTGTTAATAAAGTATTTTTTGCCTTTGGAAGATTATTTGATTACAACTATTAAATGAGAGACATCTGAAGCTACAACGTATTTTGCCCGAGAATGTATTTTCTAAAATTCTTGACAATTTAACTGGTAAAATTAAATTCCTTCCAACTCCGCCAACTTAATATCAAGAGATGGAAGTTGGAGAGGGATCTACGCGATTTTGTTAATGCCCATGTTCTATCTTGGCCACGGACACCAGCTACAGGTTCAAATTTGGTACCTGTCCATACACGAAACGAGAGAGGGCCTGGATTGGACACAAATGAGGAACCAAGACCCAAGACGTCATTGCGCAATGTAGGAACATTTGTAGTGACTGAACTTCCTGTATCAGAGGCTTCTACTGCAAATAATACAGGACAAGAGATTTTACTGGACACGCCTGTTCCAACCAATGTTAGCAGTGAACCATCTAGAACGGTTAGACCTAAGGCTAACATGACTCATGTTACCCCTTTAGTGTTTCAGTCTCTCCCTTTACCTATAAAAGAGAGACGAAACCAGACAAGGACAGACATCAATTGAACAGGGGGAGGAAACGTTCGCTGAAGTTGTCGGGAGCTGACAGAACAGCTACTCAAACAATCAAAAAGATGTGGCAGAAGACACCCGAAGATTGATTTTTAATCTTTCAAGTAAGACTTTTTCCAGATATTGAGATGAGAGTGCTTAATAACGGTATGTCCTTTATACCTGCTAACAAATGACGTTAACAGATGCTATTATGGACATAAAAATGTTTTCTAGAAATGTTCTGCTACGTACGATGTTTGCTGGTAATGTTGAAATGAACAATGGTTTTAGGAAGCCTAGTTGTTTTGTTCCTGCGTTAGATCCAGTTGTTCCTGCGTTAGATCCAGTTGTTGACACTTTTAGTCGACTGAGAACAAGATGTTAGAAATTATTTTTTGAATAAATCATTGGCAGGAAACAAAGAATTTTAGAAATTTAAATACGACAGAATAGTTAGCATTGAGGTCATTACAAATGGATGATACTATTGTATATAGACAAGCAGATTAACTGGAGTTTGTTAGTCATTTTAGACCTAAAATTTTATTTAGAATTGATGTACGATATGCTTCAGGATACCAGTACTTATTCTGTTATTGACTTAAGAGTTGTGCCGGGTGCTACGGATAAAATTGGAGCTATCCTGAACAGGTATTTAGCTGCCAATTTGATTACTTTGGATTTATATAATTATGTTAGGATTTGCCATCCACTTATTCCCAAATTAAATGGACTACAAGATACATAAATCTATAGTTAGACCCCCGATGAGACCTATTGTCTCAGGTGGGGGATGGGCTACGGAGTCTATGTCCATTTTTGTTGAGAAAGAATTAAGGGCTTTAGTGGATGAATCAGATGTTATCCTGAGGGATACAAATGTTTTTTTAACTTGTGAGTTTTTGAGATTGTTAACATCGATGAGATGTTTAACACTAGATGTGCAATCACTTTTTACTAAGATTCCTAATGGTGAGATTTGATAATGTTAAATGATAATCTTAAAAATGTATAGAATATCAATGATACGAAGAGAACGTTACCTTGTTCTTTAAGTGTCGTTTTAGAACACAATCTATTTCATTTTGACGGTAAATATTTTTGGCAGAAGCAGGGAGTAGCCATGGTTACTCCCTGTGCAAATAGTTACACCAATTTAGTCATGAGTAGCTGGGAGAATACTTTTGTCTTGAATGACAACCCTTTCAAGAAATACATTGTGTTTAAGAGGTTTGTTGATGGCCTCTATATTTTATGGCAGGGTCCACCTAGATTGATCTCTGATTTTGTTGACCATCTACACACCAGCACAACATTTCTGAGATTTACTTATAGTTAATTTTACGGATGCTATTGATTTTCTACAAGTTTGTGTTTACAGGACCATTGATGGCACTATAGCTACTAAGATGTGTAAAAAAGAATGCCGTGTAAACGCTATCCTAAGTAGAGACAGCATGCACCCATACAGGATTTTCAGGAATGTCATGAAGGGACGGGATGCGTACATCTCGACTGGACAGTTTTCTGAGTGTTTTGAGAAATATTTATCTAGGTTAACATGTGAATTTAAAGAGAGATGGGTTATTTTGATACAAAGATTAGTAATATGGAAAGGGAAGTCATACAATTAAGACATACTACAGCTACACTGTTACTGAATACAGGATGACCACAGTATGCTAACTTTAGGAATAGAGATGTTCATACTACTAGTTTTTTGATGCACTATACTGGTGATCATGGTTTCTTTTGTGATGTTATCAAGAGACATTGTTCTGTACTGTTACTGGATGACAAGACAGGACAAGTAGTAGGTCCATTACCGAAACTTATCTTTAAAAACAAGAGTAATTTGAGATGCCTACTATGTTAGGACCTCCTCCTAGTTCTAGGGTTGATTCTATGTCTGTATGTGGTCATTGTAATTACTGTACATATATAGATACACAAAAGATCTTTAAGCATCCAGTGACGCACTTTCATTATTCTACACATTTAGAAACTGATTGTGCAAGTTGTTTATCAGAATGATACCGCAGTACAAGAACAAAATCATGGACTTCAATTGGCTAAGCCTCTGGTGTCATTCTAAGGGGATCCAGTGTCTGTCTGCTTGGGATGACACGGTCGAGAGACCACGATGCTTTGCCACAGATGGCCCGCACCTGTCACTCCTGGGATTCCAGACACTGGCCAAGGCTCTTGCTGCCCCTATAGTGCCTTTTTTTAGGCAGGGTTCAAATAAATTCACCACCATAACAGGAACAGGCAAGCAAAAACTGAGGGTAATGCTACTCAATGCTAGAAGTCTAAATCTCAAAATGCACTCATTCGAGGCACTCCTTAAAATGAAGAACATAGATATCTGTGCAGTGACTGGTTCAAGGCTCCAGAGAGCACCCCTGCACTACCAAACTACAACTCATACCACATTTTTCAGCCATGTAACCTGGACCAAAACACCAAAGGCGGAGGTGTGTCCATATTCATTAAGGATATCCACACCTCCAGGCTAGTTACTCAGCATAATGTATCTGAGGTTATCCAAGTGCAACTAACTCTGGGCAAAACTGCAATCCAAATTGTAGCTTGCTACAGATCCCCCACCATGCCCCAAGATTCTCACTCATCTTTTCTTGATGTACTGGAAAATATTAGGGTTCAACCAAACACCCTAATAGTGGGCGACTTCAACTACCCCACCATTAACTGGGAAAACTACTAGTGTACAAACTCCTTAGCTCAACGCTTTCTGGAATTCATAAACTCCAATGCCCTAGATTAACTTATCCACACACCCACCAGGGGCAACAATATCCTAGACTTAGTCATTACCAACATGAGTGACCAGTGTTCCACACCTGAAGTCAACTCCTCGTTGGACCGATCTGACCATAAGCTAATCACCCTTGATATCCACATCCCGCCCCACCCCCATTAAGGCAACCACAGTTAAAAAAAATTCTCCAAAGCCAACTTCATGCTTAAGACAGAAGTGGTGAACTTCATGACACCCATGCAGATGGACAATACAGTTACAACTGCTGAATCCTACACAAATGCACTCTATAAGCACTTACATGAGTGCATGGATTGTGCTATCCCAAACAGAACCAAGATGCTTTCCTCCAAAAAAAGGAAGCCAATCTGGTGGCCCCCCTGCCATAAACAAATTGTACAACAGAAAAAAGAAACTGTTGCAAAAGGGAGTAAAATCCAATGAGTGGAGGAGCTCCCTGGTCAGCCTCAGTAAGAAGCTAAGATCCCTTATAAGATCCTCCAAAGCTAGCTATGAAAACAAAAATCGCCATGAATTCTAAGGACAACCACAAAGCATTCTATAGCCATGTCAAGAATCTCGATGGAAACACTCAAGATCTGCTCTGAGTTACAGCACAAAGGCACGAAAATTACAGAACCAACTGATATTGCCAACATCCTGGCAGATAGGTTCAACGCTAACTTTACCCCCCTCTCCCCTCTCTAACTTTACCCCCCTCTCCCCTCCTAAAGGGCCCATATCTATACAGGAAGAATGCAGAGTCCCTGTAATCACAACTACGCAAGTAAAAGCTGCACACTCTAAAGTCAAAAACACAGCATCCATGGGACCGGACAACATCCCAGGCTGCGTTTTACACTAACTTCAGAACAAACTGGCACCCCACTTAAGCACCATGTTCAATAATAGCCTCGCATCAGGCTTTGTGCCCACTGAATGGAGCACAGCAACAGTTATCCCACTCCACAAAGGGGGAGTCACCACTGATCTTGGGAACTATCGACCTATTAGCCTGACGAGCCTGGTCTGCAAGGCCATGGAATGTATCATCATGGAACTCAAACAAAGACATTGGTAACCTCCAAACTCTGGATCCTACCCAGTTCGGGTTTGCGAAAGGCAGATCATGCCTCCTGAACCTGATCGACTTCTTTGAGGCAGTCACCAAAGCCGTAGATGAGGGTAAGGTGTTTCACACAGCCTATCTTGACCTCGCCAAGGCTTTCGACACCATCCCCTATTCTGGAATTATAGCTAAACTCACTAAACTAGGTATAAATCCCTACGTCATAAGATGGGTTGCCAACTGGCTCACTGACAGAACCCACACTGTAAAAGTTGCAGACTCCAAATCTGACCTCAAAGCAGTGACAAGTGGAGTACCACAGGGTTCCGTCCTGGGATCTCTCCTGTTTGGTATCTACTTCTCTGAAGTACAGGCTAACACAGAAGGCCTCTGGCTAACGAAGTTCACAGATGACTGCAAACTAGGAGCCATAGTCAAGTCCCCAAATGATGTGGACATCTTACAGAAGGGCCTCACTGAGACAGATGCCTGGTGTCACAGCCATGGCCTCAAGCTCAATGCCAAAAAGTGCAGTGTCATCCCCTTTGGTAAAAACTCTGTACCCATGAACTACCACAAAGGCAGCAATCTACTTAACACCAAATGTGTGATGAGAGACCTTGGGACCCAGGTGGACAGTAGTCTCTCCTTTGATAGTCACATTGCCACAGTAGTAAGGAAGTCCTTCTACGTGGCACACCTAATCATAAAAGGGTTCTCATCCAGGAAAAAAAAAAGAGGTCATTGTTCCCCTCTACTCGATACTCATTAGACCCATTATAGAGTACAATGCCCTTTTGGAATGTACCTCAACACACATCTGCAGCAGCTGGAAAGGCCACAGAAGTACTTCACAAAAAGGATTACTGGCCTCAAACAAATGCCCTACACTGACCACCTCAAAAAAACTCCAGCTTTACTCTGTAGCATATCGCCTACTCAGAGGTGATCTCTGCCTAACATATAAAGCTATGTCAAACCCAGAGCGGTTTGATATGCTACACCTGAAGAAATCCCAATCCCTCCGAGCTACACGCTCTAGGGACCTAAACCTATTCACCACAATAAACAGGACATGCTGGAGGGATAGATTCCTGTCCCACAGACTTCCCATACTCTGGAACATGCTACCCATCTATGTCAAGCAAAGTTCTTCATTAGCACTCTTCAAGAAAAATCTTGGATGAGAAATAGGAAATACACCCTGGGGAATGACTTCTGTATCGCTGCTCGACAGTGGCATAAGAAAATAACTTTCTTGGGTGGCGTAAGTCAGGGAACCTTGTTGGCTAGGCTTACATAGGCCCTTGGGCCGATAGGAACCTATCTGGCTATTTGCCAGTCCTGTACCTGTTTTTATGTGGGGAAAACTAAAAGACAATTTAAAGAGAGAATAAGGGAACATATTACTAGCTATCAGGAAATGTGACCCCATTAATGCCTTAGCATCACGTTATGAATACAAATGATACACACAGCTTTAAATTTAAGGTATTGGATCAGGTTGTTAGTAATGGCAGGTTAGGTGATTTAAATAATACTCTTGAACAAAGGGAGACGAACTGGATTCTTAGGCTACATAGTGATGCATATCCTGACTTAAATAGCCCTGTCCCTTTGAAACCTTTTTTGAAGGGAAGGAGGCTGTTTAAATGCTTTTATTGTTAGGAGGTAGTGATAGGTTGATTTGAATATAAATGATCTGTATAACCTAACCATATCGTTATATATATATATATATATATGTGTTTTTTATGGTCTGAAGAAGTGTCTATTAAGGCATGAAAGCGCCAACCCAATAAATTCTAGTTGTATATTGTTCCAGCAGTGGTGGTCCAGTAGATTTTTTCTGTTTAAACTCTCTTCAACTATTTCCTTTTTAGTGGCCACCGCCACAACCATGGCATCAACCGGTACGTCCTTACTCCAATACTACCTTTCTACTGTAGGCGCCATAATTATATCTGGTCTCTCAGGGATGGGTTTGGTCGAATCAACTTCCTTCCATTTCTTCCGACAAATTAAAACCATCAATTCACTGGGAGTCGGAGCCACCCAAGAGGTAGATGGGCTGGTCCCGAAAGCTTCCAGGTATACAAACTCCTCAGGAGACAGGATGTGGGCAGACCAACCACCCTTATGCTTCACAAGTTCGAGGAGGTCTGCACAGGAGACGTCTTCAGGTAATGATTTGGGGAACCCTTCTCCTTCAAAGTTGGTATCAGTGGTGAGGGACTCCTCGGGCAAGTCCAGCTGTTTCCTCTTACACTGTCTCTTTCTACGGACTTCCTCAGTGGGGTGATACAGGGAAGTATCAGAAGAGGTAGGTATCCCAGACTGTGTAGACTGGAAGCTCTGGGCTGGCTGCCTCCTAGGAGTAGAACGGTGAAGATCATGTGATAAGATCAGTTGGCTGGTCAGAGGTGGACCTGAGGGGAGGGGGGACCTACCTGATCTGTGGAGACACAGAAGACACTCCTCACCACCTCAAAGGTTGATCTTCCCATGAAGAGAACACCAATGGAATAGACAGCAAAGGTCCCTGGTTCGCTGGCTCACCCTTCCCCACAGGCTGGCCACCTGAAGAGAAAGTCAGACCTCAGCTGTCAAGTGCCAAAGCTCCGAGAAGAGAAAGCTCTGAAAACCTCAAGTGTCGATCTAATCCCCCCCCCCCCAGGATCCAACATGAAAGCTTCTGCTCTGACAGCAGTCTGTATCCAAACAAATCGGAGCAGAGTCGCTGTCTGATCCGAAGATACCAGTTTTCTCAGATCCAACACACATGAGCCTGGAGTGTTCACATCCAAAAACTCTGGTCGAGGAAGAGGAGTACAGGAAGGAGGGAGTACCTGATCCAATGGGGTCAGAAACATAAGAGCACCCTTCAAGTTCCCTCACCATCCTAGCCACACCTGCCTCGATCAGGCTTCTAGTAGAACAAGAGGACACAATCGAAGCAAGCCTAGAATGCCTCTCTAAAGAAAGAAGAGGGCACCCTAAATGGCACTGGGTCAAAGGACAGGGAGTAAGTAGTCCGAAGAAGGGGCTTCAAATCAGATGTCTTGGAATCTGAAGCGGACTTATTCCTAGGGTCTGGCAAGACAAGTTTTGTCAGATCCAATGGCTTGGAAGCCATTGGAGATGTCAGATCCAATCTTGGCACCTTCTTTTTCGGCTCCAATGAAGGAGCTTCGGCTGATGTGGATCGTTTAAAATGATCCCTATGCCTGTAGGTCAAAGGTTGAGCTCCAGCAATAGCCTGTGAGAATGACGAGGGCAACAGCCTTTTCAAGATCAGTTTATTTTTACTTTCTTTGAGAGCCCAAGGATTAAAGGCCTCACAGATGTCACATTGCTGGATGAGGTGATTCAGTCCCAGGCAATAAACACAAAGAATGCCCATCTGAGAAGGCCATAGTGTCCACATTGCCTGCACTTCTTATAGCCTTTCTCAGACATTTCCAGGAAGAATAGTATTCTGTTGGGAGATTAAAACTCACAAACACACATGCAGCAAGGAAAAATAAAGATAGTTACATTTTTTAGATTTTGAAAAGAAAAAGGGGGGAGAAAATACCAACAATGGTAATGAAGACAATGGTAAACAGGGAGGAATGGCTAATTAGTTGAAAGAGGGTAGGGAAAAATACCAACGATGGTAACAAAGAGGACTGAAAAAGGTCATGAAAGTTCACAGGGGAGATTACAGAAGAAAATACACTAAAGAGGAAGTAGATAAAACAGAGAGAAGAAAATATGATCAAGAAGTGTACTTATCGGCCAAAGAAGAGAGCTGTCAGCAACCATGTCTGTTCATGAAAGAGGTAAATGAGATCAGAGTTGAGGGGACCAGAGCATTGTGGGTAGGGAAGAGCTCAAGAGTTTTTAGGCTTCTGCAAGCTGTAGTAACGGCTGTGTCGGATCAAAGGCCCATACGTTGTGGATGAATAAAAGTTGACATCAGATGTACTGGCAGTTTGGATGCCGATTACATTCTTGGGGAAAAGATTGTGAAAGGATTGCAATGCTAGGAGAACTGCCCTCATCTCCAAGATGTTGATGTGAAGATTGGCCTTGTCCTGAGACTAGTTTCCCTGGACAGTCTTCCTCAAAATGCCCCTCTCCCACCCCAGAAGAGAAGCATCTATGGTCACCATGGCCTGGGGTTGAGGAAGTACAACAGGTCGACCTACCGCCATGAGAAGAGACAACATTTGTTAAAAAAAATGGAAAGTGCACAGGATGAGTCAGATAGGACAAGTGAACTACCATAGTCTACTGTAACAACCTTATGTGGAACTTCACTAAATGTACAAGACAAACAGTGGTGGCCATATGTCCAAGGAGACAAAGTACTAAGAGTGCTAATTGTTTGTGAATGTAAAGGATGTAACAAGCCTGCGAATGAAGAGAATTTCATTTTGATAATGGTAGTTTAGTTGTCTGAAAGACCATATCCAAATGGAAACTAATAAATTTCAGTACTTGAACCGGCTGCATGCTGGACCTCTGGTAATTCACCGTTATGTCCAGGTACAGACACAACTGGAGCATGGATTCTCAAGCCTTGATTAGTGACACCCTCATGGAAGCAATCAGAAGCCTGTTGTCTAGGAAAGGGAAGATCTGGAAACACTGCAGCCTGTGCCAGGTTGTCACTACTGCCAAGCAGCTGGTGAACACCCGGGGAGCTGTGGTAACAGCAAACGGCAGAGCCAGAAATTGACAATGACTGGCTTTCAGCCAAAAGTGCAAAAACTTGCAGGAATGCCTTGCTATCTTTATGAGATGGTAGGTAGTCTTGAGATCCAATGAGCACATACAGTCGTCCTTCCTCAGAAGAGATGGGATGGACTGCACTGTGACCATGTGAAAGTTGGTCTGCTTGACAAACCAATTCGGTTTGCTGAGATCCAGAATGGGTCTAGGCCCTTGCTTTTCTTTGTAACTAAAAAGAATCTAATAGGCCCAGGATACCAACTGGTCTGCCGGGACCTAATAGACAACTTGGTTGGTAAGCGTTTTTTAGATTTTCACTACTGCTTCCCCTCACTGACACAGTAGCATGTCTGAAAGGTATTCTTGGGAGTACTTCGGAGTGAACAAAAAGGGTATTATATAAACTATGAGCACAACTCTCAATACCCACAAGTCTAACATGATGGCCTTTGGGTGGACAGCCAAATGACCCCAAATACCTCCAGAGCACAGCAGTTTGACAATCCTTCAGGGGCACTGGAAGGACCTCTCCAGGGAACCCCTGGTTCTGCGGACTGTCCCTGCTCCATGGACATCGTCCTCTCAATGCAGGGAGAACCCTCACTATGAGCTTCCTGAAAAGGCTGTTGCACTTTATGGAGAGAGAGACATCCTTATGGTTCTTAGAGAAGGACCTCTGAGGAGTAGAGAAATGAACTCCAATAGCAGACGAGTCTTTATGTCCAAATCACTCCTAGTCAGTGACTCTTTAACCTTTAGGCCAAACAGGGAAGAACCATCACAATAGTATCAAAGGACAACTTCAGTCTGTAAAGTTGTAAAAATATATCCAGGCAAGATGGCGCATGGAGATACTATTGTAAATACCCCAATGATCTGCTGAAAATCTAGTAATAAAGGAACAAGAATATTCCATACTGGTGCTTCTTTGAAAGGTAGAATGGATACTAAAGTTGGGGTCCAGATCCGCATTTAGTAAGGGCTTGAAATACCTTCAACCCTCTTTTTCCTCTTGTATTTATTTAAAGAAAAATTGGCAGATTATTTTAATCAAGAGGGTTTTTTGGAGAAGGTGGGAAATGAACCCCATTTAATTTTTAGAAGAGGGGCCACCATTAAGAATTTGTTGAAAAGGGATGTCGACAATTTTACCCATCATAGTGGTTTAGGGACCAAAAAATGTGGGTTTTGTGGCCAATGTAGTTAAGCACTGAGAAGATTAAAATCACACTTAATTAGACCATCAGGGAGATTCTCCTGTAATATACAAGTTGTTGTTTATGCCACCCATCGGGAAAACTATCTATGAACATGGGAGGGATCGTAAAAAATCATAATTCCAACAGTGCTTTATTTAAATACATGGAAAAAAATCCCAACCATGAGTTTAAGTTTTTGGTGGTTGAAAAGGTCCCCAAAGATCCTAGAGGTGGACCATGTGAAGATTTCCTTGAATTTAAGGAACTATGTTGGCAAGTGAGATTAAATGCTCTCACTTTCCCAGGTCTCAATGACGGTCTTAGTCTGAGCAGTCTTCTAAAACTGTGATCTTATGTAGTTTAGTTAAACAATTAAATCAAAATGTAGTATTTAAGCTTCAACATGTTTAAATCAAGTGTCTTCTAGTTTATTTATTGTTTTTGTTTAGAACTGTAAGGTGTTCATATGTTTGTGTGTGTTTTTTTTAGAATATGCATTTTCTGTAGAATACAGCTTTAATTAAATTTACATTTTTTTTACTACAAGATGTTTTTTATTAGTTAAACTGAGTCAGGTGATGTTCTCTGAATGATATTTATTTGTGCTTTAATTGCAGTTTTAATTATTCTGAAGAAGTCAACTGATATATGCTGATGAAAGCACTAAACAAAATCTGATCGAGTTTGTGGAAGTCACCTTTTGGTTCTGTTTTTTTGTGTACTTTTTACATGCACCTCCCTGGGTAGAGAAGTGGGAGGAGACACAGAAGAGATGGGGGCTATGGATGCTGGTCTGACTGGAGACCCAAAGATGCAAGCAATCCTGGAAGCAACTGATGCAAATCCGCAGGTGCATTAACAGGACAGACTGAGACGACTCTGATGTAACTGTCAAAAGTTCCCATCTCGGAATAGGAGAGGATCCTCTCCACAAAATCAAAAGCCAAAATGAAAGCTGGACAGCCGGACCCAGCTCTCCTCAGGTTTGAAGACATGAATGAGCCTCCTGTCGCCGGTGTCAGCTTGACTGGCTCCAAAGTTAAAGACTGGAGCAGGGCCATCATCAGCTGAAGCACCCAGAGGCAGAAACAACTCCCACACCCAGAAAGTCGGGGCACCAGTCCCAAATACTCACTCTGGCAGTGCTGGAGTAAAGAATGCCAGAGACCGAGCCCACATCTGAAGCGGCCAAGCTTATGTCATTGCCAGATGGGAGGGGAGCCCAGTCAAACCAGACAACCACAGAATCAAGGAAACCGGGGGAGGAATAGCAATACTGGGAGCTGAAACCACAGGCCTCAGTGCCATAGAAGTGGGGATGACTCCTAGAAGACTGGATTCAGAAGGGTGATAGCCCAGAGAAAACTCCATTGGTGTAATCAACCAGAAAGGAGAATGGAGTCTGCCCAAAGAGGCAGAAGGGTCCACGGATAGAAAGTGACTGTGTGTGTTAATGGGATGACTCAGACCATAACTATTATAAATTGGGGCCAAACTGGAACTGAGAGACCTGAAAGGGCTGGAGCTGGAGGTGCTGAAGGGTGGGGTACCTTCTGCTCTAAATGGCTATCAGTAGATGAAGAACTATTATTACATTAAAAGGAAAAAAAAAAAACTTAGCTCTACCCAACTACCTATCTACACACACAAACTACACCTATTATTAATGCTAACAATAAAAGTGGTAAGGAGGGACAACAGCACAAATCATTACGACAAAACTATCCAAAAAGGATACAAAGCTGAAAGAGCTCTTTGACTATGATCTGAATTTGGTGGTGGTACATGAGATCTGAGAAGAGGCAGTTAGAAAGTACAGTTGTGTACACCTACCATAAATGCAGATGTTAGAGTGTCTTCACTGTTGCAGTCATGACTGTAGGGTTCTCCCCTGCCGGCAGGCAGCCCTCGGTCGGCCAGAATCCCAAAGTCTGGGTCCGGCATCGGCTGTTCAACCATGCTCCCTGACGTCAGAGCGCCAGGAGTACAAAGCCGATAGCCGACGCCATCTTCTCCAGTCTTTCTTGCCGTGCGGTGATATCAGTTCGCAATTGCCGGTTGGCTTACTCTTGACGATTTTTTCTGATAAACTTCAGTCCAAAGATTTTCTTCTCCACTCAAAGCTAAGTACCCCATTGGGGAAACTTTTTTCTTGCTCCACTCCGATGTTAGAAAAAGTTAATAATTGTATTTCATGTGGGAAGCAAATACCTCATAAGGATTTTCATTCTTACTGTATTCCTTGCTTAGGCCCTGACCACAACGTAGCTAGTTGTCGGTTTTGTGCTAGATTCAATCAACGTACAATTAAGCGAAGGTACGATTTTGCTTTTCATTACTTCGGTAGGCGCTTTAACTACAAAATGTTGTCTGATACGGTTCCGGCTACCAGAGTTCACAAACGTCGCAAGGATAAAGACAGGCCTCCGAGGTCCAAATCTGATGATAGCGCACAAGCGGAGCCAGCTTCAGGTTCAGCCGTCGTCAGTGAGGCGCTTTTGCAGCCCCTGTCGTCTGCCATTTCAGAACAGATGGCCAAAACGGACTCTCATGAGGAGCCAACCAGGCCTTTAAATATTTCTATTGCAGGACCTTCGGACAGTGCTCCTTCGGATGGGTCCGGAGCCGCTGTGCAGGTACCAGCTTCCGAAGGGGTTTTCAGGCCTACTCAGCTTCTAATAAAGGCAAAGCCTGTTCCCAGTGATGAAGTGGGCCATTATTTTAATTTGAAGAAGCCTAGTAGGAAGACTAAAGGAAAAAACATCATCAGATCTGGGTGCTCGCAGCATGATGTGTGAAACTGATACTTCAGTGGCAACAAGACATCACAGAGCCCAGTTTATGCCTCCAGCAGGGTTTCGTAAACAGGAAAAATTGAAATTTTAAACTGCTGAAGGAACGGACTGCACACAATAGGAGGGCTGGAAACACAGCTTTAATACTCCAAAAACAATACGAAAAGTGTAAAATCCAGATGATGGTAAGCGCTTTCGGCAGGTTCAAATAACCCGCCTTCATCAGACAACCACAAGGTTACAAAAAAATTATCTTATACTACACAATTAAAAACATTGAGCCTATCAAGTTCAAGTGCATTATTACATTAGAAAAAAACCATGACAACCTTAAAACGACATCACTCCAAGTTAAAAAATAAACCATGAAAATGTAAATAAATGAATAAACAAAACATCAATAAGAGCAAATAATTAATGCATTAAATATATGCAAAAATATCACTATATCAATTAAATAAAAACTTATCAAATTACTTTTAAGATTCGCATATTACACTACAGCGTATAAGGACAAAACATATCCGCTAGTGAGAGCATCAAACAGGGCGGAGCTTATGAGCAATACTGAGATTCCCCCTACTAAACCGTGTTGCATTACAAAAAATACGCAACTTTTAAATTAACAGATGAAGTTACTTGAATTGAAAATGACAAATGTACTCATGATGATAAATAAAACATCTTGGTCAAAACAGTGCTAAATTCAAAGTAGTACAGAAGCAATAGGCATATTAGAAAGGCTAAAAAGCAGTCGATCACAACTAAGTATATAACAGCAGTTATATTGTATAGCTATCCTACACAAAAAATATATCCGTACGACAATCCGAAAATAAACAGGAGACTAAAAGCTTGGTGGTAATGGCAAAAAATAATAATTTGCCCAATAATTCAACTATACTTGTTGAATACCTGTTGCATATACTAAGTATTAGCAATGAAAGAGTAAAATTTAGGGTTGTCAAGTACCCAATATACGTCAAATGTAATTTTCAGCTTAGTATACTGTCTGCTGTTAAAAAGATCCGCGGCTTTAAACTCTAAGTTATAGTCTGCTTCTAAATTATAAATCATTAATGATAATATAAAACATGTCCATAGAAATCACAGGGCTAACTACTTGCCCATATTGAATAAAGAAAGGCATGTACAGTAAAATCATTTTAGACTAATGCATAATAAATACATATATGTGTAAATCCAAATGATGACACAATGGCTTAGTTGTAAAAATACTTCATGATGTCTACCTATTATAGGATAGCCATTTTAGGACACATTTAATTGATAATCCTTCGTTAATACCAGGAAATACATGGGCCCTAGTCCTGATCTGCCATAGCAATTCGTCAATTTCCAAGCGAATTTGCCATGGCCCACCCCTTAGGTCCTTCTCTCTCTGCTGTAATACAAAGAAATGGAATGCATGGCCTGAAAACTCTAGGCAATGTCTGGCTAGAGCATTGTTGACATCTGCTTTCATGACTGCGTACTGATGTTCGTAAATTCTATTTTTTAGCTTTCTCTCGGTTTTACCGATGTAGAAAGCATTACAAGAATTACAAAGTGCTACATATATGACAGCCTTTGAATCACACCTATAATGCCCATTGCATCTGTACTCCTTGCCATTGATTATACATGCTTTCGCTACTCTAATGTGTTTACATTGAGAGCATACTCCGCATCTAAACATACCACAAGGTCTGTTGGACCTAGGGAATGATTTTCATCATGAGTACATTTGTCATTTTCAATTCAAGTAACTTCATCTGTTAATTTAAAAGTTGCGTATTTTTTGTAATGCAACACGGTTTAGTAGGGGGAATCTCAGTATTGCTCATAAGCTCCGCCCTGTTTGATGCTCTCACTAGCGGATATGTTTTGTCCTTATACGCTGTAGTGTAATATGCGAATCTTAAAAGTAATTTGATAAGTTTTTATTTAATTGATATAGTGATATTTTTGCATATATTTAATGCATTAATTATTTGCTCTTATTGATGTTTTGTTTATTCATTTATTTACATTTTCATGGTTTATTTTTTAACTTGGAGCGATGTCGTTTTAAGGTTGTCATGGTTTTTTTCTAATGTAATAATGCACTTGAACTTGATAGGCTCAATGTTTTTAATTGTGTAGTATAAGATAATTTTTTTGTAACCTTGTGGTTGTCTGATGAAGGCGGGTTATTTGAACCTGCCGAAAGCGCTTACCATCATCTGGATTTTACACTTTTCGTATTGTTTTTGGAGTATTAAAGCTGTGTTTCCAGCCCTCCTATTGTGTGCAGTCCGTTCCTTCAGCAGTTTTTTGTTCGTTTTTGTTTGGTTCTAAAATTGAAATTTTAAACTTGCATCCAGCACATCTGAAGATGGTTTTGCTGTGAATGGAGTACATTTGTATTACACAAGGTGTGAATACAATTAAGTGGCTGTATCAAGAGTTTATGAACCGACTGATGAACAGGTTGGAACAAGTAAAATTTGTGACGATCAGGCCACAAACCTGAAGCTCTGCAAAACAAAAGGCATTTCATCAACCAGCATCCTTTTCCAGTTTTCCAACGGCTCATGAAGCAGATGGGGAAATGAAAAAATAGCACTATCTGGTGGGTGAGGACTACCCTATTTATGACGGATGTAGTATCTTTCAACTTAGATGGCTGAACAAAAACATGGGAATTGACTTTTAAAATAAACAGAAAATAAATAGAGCAGAGGTCTTCTAAAGACTGCTAGCTAGAGAGGTTGAGATGCAAAACCATAACTATAAATGTGTACAAAAGCAACCGAACGAACCAGGCAGAATCCAGGCAAGAGGCAGAAGCACAAAAGTCAGTGTCGCTGTATAAGCACAAAAACAGTAATGCTGTATAAAAGCACAACAGTCAATAATGCTGTATGAAATCAATCATGGCAAGGAATCCAAGAACCACACAAGAAGTCTTCAAATAATAAAAACAATCCACAGGTTTAATAAAAACTGGTAAGCACTTTGCTGTAGAGCTTCTTCAGACCAAGTACAAACTAAAGGAAATCACACTATATATACACATATTATCAAAACTTCATCCAATCAAAGGCTATTCACAGTAATTACAAAATTAGAAAGTAGCAGACACTTAACTGAATCATTCATCTGAAAAGAATGAATGCTCATTCATTCAAATTGCAAAGCAAGCAAAATAAGCAATACTAAAACACATGCTAAAATAGCTGCACTAAAATCTGTCTAATAAAGAAACAAACAAAAAAAAATATATATATATATATATATAGTAAATAAATGGTTACATAATGCTATGCTCTTAAATTAACTATAGTAAACAAGAATATATATATATGAATATATAAACAAAAATAAATATATGTAAATATACATACAGATATCATACAGTCTCAAAAATCATTTATGTAACCTTCTTTTCTTTAATAAAGGTTTAATAGAGGCCCTTTCATTAAGGCCTTTTCCTCTGTCAGCACGAAGTATAACAATCCAACAGGTTTCTCTATGCTCAGTACGTGTCAGAATATCACCTTCTCTAATACTAGGATTAATAATTTCAATGACTCTGAAAGGTGTGAGTGTTACCTGTTCTAACACATGCTTAGAGAGTGCATTATGTAAAGAGCTTTTTCTAATATGATATATATGCCCCCTCATTCTGTCACGGAGCACCCTGTTGGTTTTGCCAACATAAAAAGAACTACAGGCTGTGCACTCTGCTAAGTAAACATGGGGGGTCATGCAGTTCACTTCTTTAAAAAGAACTCTTTTCGAAGATCTGGATGATAGAAAACATTAGATGTGTTAATAAACATACAAAAATTACAGGTACCACATGGCATAGTGTGCCCCATAACAGGGGTCATGTTGACAGAATTCCTGTCATAACACAAGAGCCTTCTCAAGTTTTTATGATTCTTGAATCTAAACTTGGGAATATTGTCCACTATCCTAGCTATATCATCATCAACTTGTAAAATGGGCCAATGCTGTGCAAAAAGATCAGTAACTTGTCTATAATCGCTTGTAAAAAACAGGGGAATTTTACCTTTATTCATGGTGTTATTTTGACCATTGACGAAACCTGCCTCCAATGCAGGTCCAAAATAAGGTCTCGCTGTGGTTAGCCTCAAATCTTCGAGGTCTGACCATTATTTGCTGATTTCACTAGCAGTGTATCCCCTGTCCAATAACTTTCTATGCAAACCAGCAAGCTCGTGCTGGAAACCATCCAAAGATGGATTTAACCTAGAGGCCCTCATTCCCAGTCCTCTGATTAAATTTCTAAAAATATAACCAGGATGCATGCTGGACCTAAAAAGAAAGGCATTTCTATGACATGTCTTACGATGTATACCTGCATTGATTGTATGCTCATCCAACTTTTCAATATAAATGTCCAGAAACTCAATACGAGTATAAGACCAATTATAAGTAAACTTAAGACAGTCAGTTAAATTATTAATAACATTAAAAAATTGTACCAAGTCATCAGGTGACCCTCGCCATAACAAAAACAGGTAGTCAACAAAACGTCGATAAAATAGCACGTTCCGTAAAACGTGTAAGAGGGAATAACATATTAAGCTCCCAATGGGCAAGAAACATATTGGCGTAGCTATTGGCACAAGAAGTGCCCATAGCTATCTCATCACAGAAAGTGAAAACATTGTTCTCAAGAACAATTTCTAAGAGAAAACAAATCAAGTCAATTTGCTTCTCAGAATAATCACTATGTGTTGATAAATACTCATGCACACACTGCATACCCAGATCATTGGGAATCATGGTAAATAAATGATTGAACGTCAAAGGCAACAAAAATGACATCACTGACAAAGACATCCTTGGTATTTTCATATAAATCCACCAAAAACTGTTTGGAATCTCTTAAAACAGTATGATTCTGACTGATGACAGGTCTCAAGAACTTCTGAACATACAGTGAGAATGGTTCAGTAACCCACCTTCCTCCAGCCACAATAGGTCTCATGGGAGGATTGGTGGGATGCTAATGGATTTTGAGCAAACCTTGAATTGATGGAATTAATGGATCAGTTACTTTCAAAAAAGAAAATAATTCTTCGGTGATAAGATGAGCAGAAAAAATATCCAAAAAATCATTACTAACAGATGAAATAACATGATGCACATCCCCAATTGAGGTCTTATCATAAAAAATTAACATCACGGTCATGGATTGACTATAAGTTGACCTGTCCATGACGACTATAAGCCCGCCTTTATCTGCTGGGCGAATTACAATAGAACTATTATTTTGCAACTGATTCAAAGCTAACCTTTCTGGATATGTAAGGTTATATCGGGTGTGCTTCCTAAAATTATTACAATTATCATAAAAATTATAGATATTTTCTTCAGTCAGTTTAAGGTATGCCTCAACCAAAGGATGATTACTAGGAATAAAGCTACTAGGCTTCTTCAAATTAAAATAATGGCCCACTTCATCACTGGGAACAGGTCCTACATCAGAACCACCATATATCAAATGTAACATAACATTCCTGCAGAAAACTTTCAAATCTAAGATTGTATCAGACATCTTGCTCTTGCAAGAGGGTATAAAATTTAAACCCTTACAAAAGGACCCTACGTTCCTCAAATGTCAACTCACGTGCAGAGATAAAGGATTAATGATTCAGCGCCTTCCCCCACATCTTTTTCAGGGTTTGATTCTGATGTGGCTCCCCTGAAATTGTGTGCTTGTGGCGCCCTCTGCTGACTGATTGCCCCCGCCTCCCTCCCTTGTCCATACGGACTGGTAGGGGAAAAGGGAGTTAAATCTATGGCGCCACTCCTGGCTATATTAAAAGTTTCAATGCCAACTGTGGGAAGACTTCTATCCTTCGGTCTTACAACATTACCTGAATCCTGACCTTTATTATTATATTTGTTTACTACAACTTTCGGGTACAAACTACCCGTATGATTCACACTAAGTGGCACTGGATTGTCAGACTGCAACCCTAACTCGGTAGTGCCAGGAGGAGATACTTGATTGCCCACCATGTCTGCACCATCTCCAGCTACTTCTGCAAAACTTAATACTCTAGTATTGGACCCTTTAACTAAATCATGAATACATTCATCACTAACAGTATCCCCCCCAGACTCAACAGTACATCTATTAGAAGCATCATAAATCGCTGCTATCTGCAGCACGATTGACATTAACTTTAACTACATTATTCCTTGTAAAATTGTCCTCATTATTATGTCCGATACGTGGCCACATAAAGACGTGGCCGTTCTGAAAGTCATTTACGTCCCTCAAGACTTTAGTTTTCTTGTGATGCACCAGCTTCCATTCAAATACGGCTAAACCATCTAACAAACTTTCAAAAACAGGGGTCAAAACATCATGGCGATATTTCTTAAAGAGTACATCTTGCTTTTCTTGTAACGAACGTCTTAGCCTGTCCTCCTCCGGGTTGAAATAATCAATAAGTAAGCGCATATAGCTGGCACTTACCTCCAAGTTCAGCTTCTGCCAGCGTGCCAATAACTCAGGGTATTGAGACCCTTGGGTTGGCAAGTTGAAAACTCGAAGTCCTCGAGGTACTATCTTTTTCTCAAGGCACAATTCAAAGTGCAAACGCTGTGCTTGTAGTCTTTTTAATTTAAGGAAATCACGCTCAATATCCTCCATGCTGTATATAACTATAAATGGACAAGTCTTCAGAGCAATACAGTGGATATAAATTTATTCCTTTATTTTATAAAGATTTTAACAAACTTCTAGTTTGGTAAACCTACAATGACAGTGGACAGACTTTGCTGTGAAACTTCTTTCGGGTGCTCCCATTTGCGCCACGGCTGATAATCTGTTTCCATTGCTTCCGGTCCTCTGCATCCTTGCTCTGTCACACCAACCACCTGCATGTCCTCTATCACCACATCCATAAACTTTATCTTAGGCCTTCCTCTTTTCCCCTTACCTGGCAGCTTCATCCTTAGCATCTTTTTCCCAATATACTCTGCATCCCTCCTCAGCACGTCCAAACCAACGCAATCTTGCCTCTGGCTTTGTCTCCAAACCTTCCAACCTGGGCGGACCCTCTAATATACTTATTCCTAATCCTGTCCACTTTCATCACACCCAGTGCAAATCTTAACATCTGTAACTCTGCCACGTCCAGCTCGGACTCCTGCCTTTTTGTCAATGCCACCGTCTCCAACCCATATAACATAGCTGGTCTCAATACCTCTTGTAGACCTTCCCTTTCACTCTTACTGGTACTAGTCTGTCACAAATCACTCCTGACACTCTTCTCTACCCACTCCATCCTGCCTGTACTCTCTACTTCACCTCTCTTCCACAATCACCATTACTCTGAACTGTTGAGTCCAAGTATTTAAACTCATCCACCTTTGCCACCTCTACTCCCTGCATTCTCACCATTCCTCTATCCTCAGTCTCATTCACACACCTATATTCTGTCTTAGTCCTGCTGACCTTCATTCTTCGTCTCTCTAGAGCATACCTCCATCTCTCCAGGTTCTCCTCCACCTGCTCCCTACTCTCACTACAGATCACAAGGTCATCTGCAAACATCATAGTCCACGTGGACTCCTGTCTGATTTAGTCTGTTAACCTGTCCATCACCACTGCAAATAAGAAAGGGCTCAGAGCTGATCCTTGATGTAATCCCACCTCCACCTTAAACGCATCCTTCACTCCCACCGCAAACTTCACCGCTGTCACACTACCCTTGTACATATCCTGTACCACTCTTGCATACTTCTCCGACACTCCCAACTTCCTCATACAGTACCACAACTCCTCTCTCGGCACCCTGTCATATGCTTCTCCAAGTCCACAAAGACACAATGCGACTCCTCCTGACCTTCTCTGTACTTCTCCATCAACACTCTCAGAGCAAACATCGCATCTGTAGTGCTCTTTCCTGGCATGAAACCAAACTGCTGATCACTTATCACCTCCCTTCTTAACCTAGTTTCCACTATTTCCTATAACTTCATGCTGTGATTGATCAATTTAATCCCTCTGTAGTTACTACAGCCCTGCACATCACCCTTATTCTTAAAAATTGGTACAAAAACACTTTCTCCATTCCTCAGGCATCCTCTCACTTTCCAAGATTTCATTAAACAATCTAGTTAAAAACTCCACTGCCATTTAACCTAAACAACTCCATGCTTCCACGGGTATGTCATCTGAACCAACACCCTTTCCATTCTTCATCCTCTTCATAGCGATCCTTACTTCCTCCTTGCTAATCCATTGCACTTCATGATTCACTATCCCCACATCATCCAACCTTCTCTCCCTCTCATTCTCTTCATTCATCAGCCCCTCAAAGTACTCTTTCCATCTCAACACACTCTCCTCGCTTGTGAGTATGTTTCCCTCATTATCCTTTATCACCTTTACCTGCTGCACATCTTTCCTAGCTCGGTCCCCCTATCTAGCCAATCGGTACAGGTCCTTTTCTCCCTCCTTAAGTGCCCAACCTTCCATACAACTCTTCATACGCCTTATCCTTAGCCTTAATCACCTCTCTTTGCGTCATACACCTCATCTTCTTATACTCCTGTCTACTTTCTTCATCTCTCTGACAATCCCACTTCTTCGCCAACCTCTTTCTCTGTATATTCTCCTGTACTTCCCGATTCCACCACCAGGTCTCCTTGTCCTCCTTCCTCTTTCCAGATGTCACACCAAGCACCTTTCTAGCCATCACCCTTACTAGCTCTGCTGTAGTTACCCAGATATTCGGTAACTCTTCACGGCCACCCAGTGCCTGTGTCTTAACTCTTCCCTGAACTCCACCTCACAATTACCCTTTTTCAATTTCCACCATTTGATCCTTGGTGCTGCCCTCACACTCCTCCTCCTCCTCTTCTTGATCACCAATGTCATCCTACAAACCACCATCCTATGCTGCATAACTACACTTTCCCCTGCCACCACTTTACAGTCTCCAATCTCCTTCAGACTGGCCCTTCTACATAAGATATAATCCATCTGTGTGCATCTTCCTTCACTCTTGTATGTCACCCTATGCTCCTTCCTCGTTAAAATACTTATTCACCACAGCCATGTCCATCCTTTTCGCAAAATCCACTACCATCTGACCTTCTGCATTCCTTTGCTTAACAGAATACCTACCCATCACTTCCTCATCCCCTCTGTTCCCTTCACCAACATGCCCACTGAAATCTGCTCCAGTCACCACACGCTCACCCTTGGGTCCAGTCATCACCACTTCATCAAACTCACTCCAAAATGTTTCTCTCTCACCCAATCGCACACCCAGCATGTGGAGCATATGCACTAACATTTATCATTACACCATCAATTTCGCTTCATAAACATCATTCTAGCCGACACTCTTTTCATCTCCAAAAAGTACAGTTGTGTACACTTACCATAAATGTAGATGCAGTGTCTTCACTGTTGCAGTCATCACTGTAGGGTTCTCCCCTGCCGGCAGGCAGTCCTCGGTCGGCCAGAATCCCAAAGTCTGGGTCCGGCGTCGACTGCTCAGCCATGCTGCCTGACGTCAGAGGGCCAGGAGTACAAAGCTGGCAGCCGATGCCATGTTCTCCAGTTTTTCTTGCCCCAGATGTCAGGTGTTCCAAAATGAGTATAACCCCATACCCTTTGCAAATACACCTCAGAAGAAGGGTAAAGAAGGGAACCACACAAAAAGAAAAAATTAGAGGGGACAGGAGGGAGAGTAACCCTAACTGCAACAGTGAAGACACTCGAACATCTACATTTATGGTAAGTGTACACAACTGTACTATGTTCATCGTGTTTCACTGTTGCAGTCATCACTGTAGGGTTGAATCCCAAAGCAGAAGAAAAGGGAGGTGGTCATAAAGTAGAGGGGGCGGCTAAAAGACCCTGCAATACTGCAGAAGCAAAGCCTGCCCTAGACTTAGAGTAGAGAGGTAAATTGTAGTGCTTAGAAAAAGTATGCACTGAACTCCAAGTTGCAGCTTCCAAAATGTCTTTGGTAGGAACTCCCCTGAGGAAGGCAGCTGAAGTGGCAGCAGCCCTGGTAGAGTGAGTCCTTATACTCCCTGGGATTTGCTTTCCATGATGTGAATAACAAAATCTGATTCCATTAGCAATCCATTTAGAAATGGTCTGTTTTGAAATGGCTTTGCCTTGGGAACTTGAAGCATAAGAAACAAATAATTGCTCTGGATTTCCTGATGTCCTTGGTTCTGTCCAGGTAAAAACGTAGTTGTCTGTGTACATCTAAGGAATGCAAGATCCTTTTCCCCTTATTTTGTGGACTGAGGAAAAAAGTTGGCAGGTGAATAGTTTGATTTAAAGCCACTTTGGAAACCACCTTAGGCATGAAAGTAGGATTAGTCCTTAAAGACACCCTGCCTTGGTGAAAAATAATATAAGGTTCCACAGCCATGAGGGCTTGTAACTCCTAAACTCTCCTGGCAGAGGTCAGAGCTAACAGGATGGATGTCTTCCATGATAAAAACTTGATGTCAGAAGTGGCAGCAGGCTCAAAAGGAGGTAAGGTGAGTTTCTAAAATATAGTTGAGATCCCAGGCAGGAATGGGTGGAGATCTAGGGGGCCTTAAATTTTTAGCTCCTCTGAGAAACTGTCTGATGAGCTGGTGGGAAAAGATTGGAGGGTCTGTATTATAATGAGCAGAGATAGCAGAGGCATGTATCTTTATAGAAGAGAAAGAGAGACCCTTATGTAATAGGTCTGTCAGGTAAAGTAAAATTAGAGGAATATTAGGAATAAGAGGATCCGAATCCTGAGCCTGCATCCAGGTGCAAAATTTTTTCCATTTTCCTGCATAAGATTTTCTAGTGCTAGGACGTCTGGCTTCTAAAATGACATCCATCACCTGCTTGGGTAGGAGAGAATGAATCATAGACCCTGGATTAGCCAGGCAGCCAGGCTGAGAGTTTTGACATGAGAGTGCAATACCTGACCCTGTAGTTGGGACAGAAGGTTCGGAGTTTGAAGTAAAACCCAAGGGGGCTCCTGAGAAAGGTTTTTCAGTGTTGGGTACCAAAACTGTCAAGGCCAATTTGGGGCCAGTAAAATTATCATCTTGGGCTTGTCCTGCTTGATCTTTAATAACACCGTGGAAGAAGAGGTAGAGGCGGGAAGGCATACCCCAAGAGGTTTCTCCAACTGAATGATAGTGCATCCACTCTCCATGCTAGTTCGTGGAATATCCTTGTGCAAAAAATCTGTAGTTGATGATTGAGGTGGGATGCAAAAAGATCTATGTGCGGGCACCCCCAGACTGCTGTAATCATCTTGAATATTTCGGTGTCCAGCATCCACTCGTGTGGGTCTGACATGTTCCTGCTCAGACTGTCTGCCAGGATGTTTTGTTTCCCTGGTAGATACTGAGCTTGTAGGTCCACTTTGCAAGCTATAGCTGTGTTCCATAGATTCATGGCTAGTCTGCAAAGGGGGTAGGAGTGTGTACCCCCTTGCTTGTTTATGTACCACATAACTGTGGTGTTGTCCGTCCGTATCGGTAGTTGTCCTAGTTGTAGCAGATTCCTGAAGGCTAGTAGAGCATTCTGGACAGCTAACATTTCCTTTAAATTGATATGCAGGTGCTTCTGATCCTTTGTCCAAAGGCCCTGCAGACATTTTCCCTGCAAATGGGCTCCACATGCGTAATCTGAGGCGTCCGTGGTTAGTATCCGGCTGGCTGGAGGCAAACTGAAGGCTTTCCCTTTGTTTAGAATACATGCCTTGGACCACCAAAGGAATTCCTTTTGAAGACAAGGCAGAACAGTGATGTGTGTGTGTCTAGACTGTGGCAATGCTGAGACCATACACTTTTTAGGTACCACTGTATTTTCCTCATATGTAGAGGAGGATGCAGGAGGCCATGTAACCCAAAACCTGCAGGAATTTCCTTGTAGATAGCTGAGTTAGACACGCCAAGGTTTTGAAAGATGAAGCCAGCTGTAATTGTTTTTCGGATGTCAGAAATGCCATCCGGGTTGCTGTGTTCAGAAAAGCACCCAGAAAGGTTATCTGTTGTGAGGGTGTCAAAGTTGACTTTTTTATGTTCACAGTGAATCCCATGAACTTGAGAAGATTCTGAACAAATTCTACATGCTGGAGTAAGACATCCTTGCTGTCTGCTTGACTAAGACAGCCGTCCAGATAAGGGTTAATTTGAATTCCCTTGAGTCTGCAATAAGCTACTACTGGAGCCAGACATTTGGTGAAGACCATGGGTGCAGTAGACAATCCAAAGGGCAGCGCAGAGAATTGATAGTGCCTCGATCCGGCCTTGAACCTGAGGTATTTCCTGCACTCTTGTCGGATGGGAATGTGTAAATAAGCCTCCTTTAAATCCAAAGTTACCATCCATGTATTTATGCTCAGCACTGGAAGTAGCTGCTGTAGAGTAAGCATCTTGAATTTTGGCATCTCAAGAAAAGTGTTAAAGACTGACAGATCCAGGATGGGTCTCTATGAATTTTGCTTTCTGGGGACTAGAAAAAGCCTCGAGTAAAAACCTTTGCTTTCTGGGGACTAGAAAAAGCCTCAAGTAAAAACCTTGTCCCATTTCTGAAAGTGGAACCAGTTCTATGGCCTTCATAGCCAAGAGGGCTTCCACCTGGTTTAAGGCCTCTAACCATTGATGTTTTGGTAGATCCGGCCATCCGCTTGGTCTTGGAAGGGTATGAAAATGGAATTTGTAACCTCTTGAAACCACATCCAGAACCCACTTGTCTTGGGTTATACGAGTCTTGGATTATACGAGTCCAATTTAGGTGAAAAAGATAGAGTTTTCCTCCGAGAGGGGCATCCAGGCAAGAAGTTCCTGCAGCCCAGCAGAGGGAGTCATTGAGCCTGTTTTCTATGAGCTTGAGATCTGTCCTCTCCACCCCTAGGGGTGGAAGCAGTCCACTGTCTTGGTCTATAGGAGGTCTGCGTTTGGGGCCTTCCTCTGGAGTGTCTGTATCTACCCCTCTGAGGCCTGTCTGAACTGGGAAAGGACCAATTTTTAGTAGGCCAATTCCTACTAAATCTAGGGGGCTGTACTTGTAAGAAATCCTTACCTGTTTGCATGGATTTTGCCTTGTCCTCCATCTTCTTTATCACCTCTTCAGCCTTAAATCCAAACAAAACATTATGCTGAACAGGAGCGTCCAGTAACTTAGCTTTTACTTGATCCGGCAAGTTTTGTTCCTTTAACCAAGCATGTCTTCTAATGACTGTGCCAGAGGCAGCAGCCCTACAAGAAGCCTCCAAGGCATCAAACCCACAGTGCAAACCATGCTTCCCCACTTGTTCAGTGGCATGCATTAAATCATGTAATTCCTTATTATCTGCACAAGCGGAAATGGAAGTTAGCTTTTGTTTTAAAACAGACAGTAGAAATTGCTGGTATTTCAGCATATGAAATTGACAGTTTAAAGCCCTAATAGATAAAGTTGCAGAGGTGTACACTTTTTTTGCCCCATCTCCCTGAAGCTCTGGAATCCTTCTCTGTGGGAATGGGATTTTTAGCAGAAGCGGCCTTAACCCCCTTAGGGCCCTGAGAAATGGTTTCAGGATCAGCAGTAGGATTCTTGTATAAAAACTGGTGGGAATCAGGAACCCTATGATATCTGTCTGGCTTAACAGGAGCTGGATGAAAAGAGTCAGGAGTTAAGTTAGCCTCAGAAAAGGCATCATCCACAATATCCAAAATAGGAGGAATAGCCAGGGGTCTACGTTGGGGAAGAAGAAGAAAATCCCTAAGTCTTTTCTTAGATTCCGAGTACGCCTGTCCTTCCCAGTGAAAATGTTCCCTCATTTCATGTAAAGTTTCCCCAAATGAAAAATCCTCAGGGGGAGAAGCTGAAGGAATGGATTCCTCAGCATCAGAATCCTCATAAGGAGAAAAAGAATAATCCTGGTCAGAAGAAGACACTGAAGAAACAGAAGCCTGATCAGAAGAGTCATAATACAATTCCTGCCTTGGCCTTTTATCTGTAGGGGGATGTGAACCCCTAATCATAGCAATGAAGTCCTCCGCCACCTTAAGTAACTGTTTCTGAGACTTGGGTCCCAGATCAGAAGAGGCCTGGGCTGTAGTCTTTGATTTGGAAGGAGTCTTTGCCTTTGTCTTTGGCTTTGCCTTTATCAGAAGCTGTGTAGGCCTGAAAACCCCCTCGGAAGCCGGTACCTGCACGGCGGCTCCGGACCCAACCGAAGGAGCATTGTCCGAAGGTCCTGCAACTGAAATATTCAAAGGCTTAGTTGGCTCCTCGTGGGAGTCCGTTTCGGCCATCGGTTCCGAAATGACCGACGACAGGGGCTGCAAAAGCACCTCACTGACTACGGCCGAACCTGAAGCTGGCTCTGCTTGTACAGCGTAGTCTGTTTTGGACCTCGGAGGCCTGTCTTTATCCTTGCATCGTTTGTGAACTCCGGTAGTCGGAAGCGTGTCCGACGACATTTTGTAATTAAATCGCCTACCGAAGTAATGAAATGCAAAATCGTACCTTCGTTTAATCGTACGTTGATTATAATCTAGCACAAAACCGACAACTAGCTACATCGTGGTCAGGGCCTGAGCAAGAAATACAGTAAGAATGAAAATCCTTATGGAGGTATTTGCTCCCACATGAAATACAATTATTAACTTTTTCTGACATCAGACTGGAGCAAGAAAAAAGTTTCCCCAACGGGTACTTAGCTTTGAGTAGGAGAAGAAAGTCTTCGGACTGAAGTACGTAAGGAAAAAATGTCAGGAGTCAGCCGACCGGCACTTGCGAACTGCTTTCACTGCATGGCAAGAAAGACTGGAGAACATGGCGTCGGCTTTGTACTCCTGGTGCTCTGATGTCAGGCAGCATGGCTGAGCAGCCGACGCCAGACCCAGACTTTGAGATTCTGGCCGACCGAGGACTGCCTGCAGGGGAGAACCCTACAGTGATGACTGCAACAGTGAAACACGATGAACATCACTACTGTTCCTTCAGGATAACCCCTAAGCCATTTCTCCTCTCATCCACACCATGATAAAACAATTTGAAACCGCCTCTGATACACTTAGCCTTCCTCCCCTTCCATCTGGTCTCTTGCACACACAATATACCAACCTTCCTTCTCTCAATCATATCAGCTAGCTCTCTACTTATACCAGTCATACTGCCAATATTCAAAGTTCCGACCCTCACTACCACAGTCCTAGCCATTACCTGCCTTTGGGCATGCCTTCCCCCTCTTTTGGCCAACAGTAGCCCAATTTCTGCCAGCACCCTGTTGGCCAACAGTACTGGTGGCGGTCGTTGTTAACACGGGCCTCAACTGATCTGGTATGTATATCTTTACTATTGTCCGCATGTATGGTTTGGCAAAATTTTATGCCAGATGCCCTTCCTGAACCCCCCCCCATTTATCCAGGCTTGGGACCAGCACAAAGAAATGCACTGGCTTGTGCATCCCCAGTGCCTGGGTTAGACTTTGCTATGAAACTATTTACTACAAAGTCTTTAGCTGGGTTTGTTTTGTTATTCTTTTGTGCTGGTGTGAATGCATTTTTTTTTTAAAAAGCTGGAAACAATTTCTAAATGCACAGTTAGATTGATAACTTTGAGAATGGTTCTGGTCATTATGCGTTTCAAATCTCTTAACACAATGCTTGCATTTGAACCTGTATAGGCATTCTACAGTTACAGATTCAACTTGAATGCTATTATATTATGGCTGAAACTTACAGGCAAGCACAGTGTTAATTTTCAAGAACATTAATACAAGAACTGCACATCTAATTGGACACATTATAAATTCACTAGTGTTGGCAGTCCGCCCAAAGGACATAGGTTCATAGGTTGATTCTAGGCTATTGGCCCAGAGGCCCTTATAAGCCTAGCCAAGAATTTCACCCATGTTCCCCCAAAGTATGAAGCATGAAGTCCCATAAAGACATCATAATTAAAGTGAAACAGCACTACAGTACAGCGACAAGTTAGTGCAGTCCAGACAAGGAGTGCTCACTCACACAGTACAGCACTCATGTCTGGCACAAGAGACAGATTACTGTAGGTGTGCTCAGCAAAGTGAGAATCCCGTTCACCACAAAAATGGAAAAGAAGAGGTAGGCAGAAAAAGGGAGAACAGCAAGCAGAGGGGAACAAGAGTAATATTTTCTGAGAAACTATCAGTTTTAGCTGGGGAAGGTTGAGAAAAAGGCTGTGGGTGGTATACAGACAGAAGAGATAGCAGAAGCAGACTGACCAACAGAAAGTTCAGGCTGAAAAAGATGAGGCAGTAGACACAAAAGGTTGGGAGGACATTGATGAATACAGGTACATAAAAGGTGTACAAGTGGTTATGGTCAGGGTTGGACAATGAACAAATGGGAAAGGGCATTTAAGGAAGTAAAAACTCAAAGAATGGAAATGGGGTAGGGTTCCTGGCACAGCTGCATGCTAGGGTTCCCAGACAGCAAAAATCCCAGGCATCACTCAAATGAAAGGACAATGTTGTGGATCAACTGTTGACCAGGAAGCCTGACAGGCAGGGGCCTGCTTGAGGCACAACTTCACAAGCTGTGTGTGAAGGTGTTCCACATTATCAAGGCAGGTGCTATTCGCTTTGACAGCCTCTAGCCTCCACAAATGATACTGGAAGATCATGGCTGCCCCCTTTGGAGCACTTTTACAAGAGCAGTCTTTGCTTCCCTATGAAGAAGCAGTCACGAAGGTCATCAGCGACTTCCCTAGGTCACCTGCAACAAAGGTACCACTTTGCACAACACTGCTTATTACCATGCGACTGTATCAAAGGAGTTTCAGTAGGGAGATTCTGTAGACTAGCAGCTTCACAGATTCAAGGCTGGAGTCCTGCCTACAGGAATACCTCAGAAGGAACAAACCCTGGGGAGATGTCTGTCCCACTAATGCAAATATCGTGCTGTGTGTGAAAGTGAGAACCCAGACACTGGCATGGTACTGCACCATCTGTCTGTGGCTGGGGACTGTGAAGGATATGCCACACAGGACTTGGGGCTACAGGACCATATGTTGAGACATGGCTATTGTATTCAACTTGAGGAGGGGCTGTGCACAACACTAACTGCAGTTGATAAATCTGTGTAGTGGCTATGGCTACAGTATAGAAGAGGGGAGGAGGCACCCTGTGCACAGCATTAATTGCATCTAATAAACAGGTGCATGGGGGGGGGTCTGGGTCCATAAGTATGTACATCTCACACAGGTGTTATACACTCCTACTGACTGACATGTTTCACCTCAGGTATATGTATACTGACACAACCACCTGAGGGAGGCAATTCCTGGGAAAAGTTCACTGGCCAGAAGACCAAAGTGCTACTGCAGGCCATCCATATACACCATATACATGTCCTGGGCAAAACAGCTGCAGACAAGCAATAATGGGACCAGTTCTGGCAGGAATTGGAGCAGGCTGTGAATGTTGCAGGTGGCCATAATCAAATATGACAAAAGGTTACCGATATG
The DNA here is from genome assembly GCF_019279795.1 of Protopterus annectens. NCBI lineage: Eukaryota > Metazoa > Chordata > Ceratodontiformes > Protopteridae > Protopterus > Protopterus annectens. The sequence continues at coordinate 782,703,711 of NC_056733.1, read as the reverse complement.
ACACTTCAGGCAAAGTAAAAGACACAAAGTATTGCAACAAAGAGGCCAATTGGGGGACAGCCAACAATGCAGAAGTGGCTCAAGGAGACTGAAGAGTTTTTGTCTCTCTCTAGCTGAAGGAAGTGTATTCGCATACATGCAGGTGGCATGGATGTTGGAACTGTGTCGGTACTAATCCCAGTGTAACAGCTGGAGAGCAGGTCACTATGACCATCTCAGTACAGCACATTCCACTGCATATTTGAAGGCACACCTGCATATCCATACTTTCAGGTACTTCTACTCTGCAACTGTGTCCCCCACACCCCCCTAACTATATATTCTAACTCCAGGGTCGCACTACAGTGGGTAAGGGGACATATTCCATTTATTTGCCAATAATACTTGTCAGTCAAATGAAGGGTCGGTCAAATGAAATTTCAGTCATTTGATCTCGGGCAAATGGGTGTCAGTCAATTGGAAGTTAGGGCAAATTAAGTAGACCCATATATATATATATATATATATATATATATATATATATATCTATATACATATATATCTATACACATATACATATATATCTATACACATATACATATATATCTATACACATATACATATATATATATATATATATATATATATATATATATATATATATATATATATACATATATATATATATATATATATACATATACAGATACACATATACACACACACATATACACACACACACACACACACACACACATATATACACACCACACACACACATATACATATATACACACCACACACACACACACACACACACACACACACACACACACACTAGTGGAGGGGAGCTAGTGTTTGTTAGAGTATAGAGTTGGTGAAAAATGTGTTAAACTATGTGGGTATGTCATATGTGGTGGTGGTGTCAGTGTTTGAGGAGAGAGTAGTGATTTGACTAGGCTGAAGGATTTTCTCGATTGCTGACCAGAACTTTTGTGGGTTTCCTTGGTATTCTAGTTGTATTTTAGTATAGTATTCTTTTTTTCGTCTTTTTTTTTGCCAGAATTTCTTAGTATTTCTGATGACTGGTCAGCGATTTGTTATGGTGCCAATTGTCCCAGGCATTTCCTCTTGCTTTTAATAGAGCTCTTGTCTCTTTGTTTAGCCATGGGTGTAGTTGGGTTTTATCCTAATTGTTCTAGGTGGGGAAAGCTTATTAAAGGATGCTAAGGAAGGTGGAGTTAAATAACTCCACTGCTTCATCTAATTGGAGGTGCTTGAGAGGTAGCCATCTGCAGCTTTTGAGTGTGTATATGAACTCTTGGGGTTTGAAATTTATGTTGTTTCCGATTTGCTGATATGCTGGGGTTTTGGAGTTACTTTGTTGCTGGAGTAAAAAGGTGTGGGGGTGGTCATCAAGGCTATTAGGGAGACAGCCTGTGAGTTGAGAGAGGTGGGGTTGATTTGCGAGTATCCAATCTAGGATAGAGTCTTTTTTTTATGTTTTGTCTATCCTAGTAGTGTGCTGGATTAGATGGGAGACTCTGTACACACAAATGTGTGGTGTGTGTGTGTGTGTGTGTGTGTGTGTGTGTGTGTGTGTGTGTTACAGGAATACCAATCGATATTAGTCCCAAAGTACAATTGTTTCTTGGGGGAGGAGCTTATTTGCCCATTGCAGGATGTGCTCTAGGGCAGGGATATTACTCCCTGGTGGGATGTAGACACCTACTATGTTTTATTTGCTTTTTGGATTTAAGTAAAAGGTTAGTTAACAGTATTTCTGCATTAGCGACATCTGGAATGTTTATGTCTACAGCTTTAAGGGCTAGAATATTTTTTGTATAGTATGGTACACCTCCACCTCTTTTTCCTATCCGGTCTTGTCTAGGTCTATTATAGCCTGGGGGTGTTATCTCGTTGCTGATCTCAGATTTAAGCCATGTTTCTGTTAAGACAACTATATCGGGTGAGTAGTGTGAGAGGGTGGCATGGAGTTCACTGGTTTTGTTGCGAATACTTCTAAGGTTTATATTTAATATTAGGAGGTTGCAGTTTTTTTGGTGAAGTTTAGTGGGGTTGATGGTAGGTTGACAGGTTTTTTTGGGGGGCCAGGGTTGGGATGTATATCTAAATTAAGAAGGTTACCTATTACATTTATATATTTTTGTAATGCTTTAGCATATGGTAATGGATGTAAGTGATTGTGTTTTGAGGGGGACAAGGTGCAATGTGTATAGGGAGGTGGTCTCGATATTAAAGATGTTCGCAGCAATGATAAAATTTCTATTGGTCTTGAGGGCTAGGGAGTTGTGGGGGGTTTGGTGTTGCCATGTGGTGTTGAGGGGGACAAGGTGCAATGTGTATAGGGAGGTGGTCTCGATATTAAAGATGTTCGCAGCAATGATAAAATTTCTATTTGTCTTGAGGGCTAGAGAGTTGTGGGGGATTTGGCATTGCCATGTGGTGTTACGATACGCATGCTAGGATGTGAGCTGCGTAGCCATTAACAGGAAGAGGAGGGTAGGAATTTGATAAAGTAACATTTTGTACTGTTTGTGGAGGTAGGGTAAGTAGGTATGTGTTTCTGCTTAAATGTGGGATTAATGTGAGGACAGGGTATTGGTGATGTATGCTTAGTGATTGGGTGTGTACTGAAGGTAGTTGGTCAAGTACTAGTGATTAGTTGTAGGTTATATTTAGTGATGGGTGTGTACCGAAGGCTGGTTAAGTACTACAGATTAAGTGTAGGTTTTAATTAGCTAATTTAGGTTATAGGGTGTTTGTTGGGCGTGTGAAGTGTTGTCATTGGAAGATGGGAGTGGTTCCGTAGATGTAAATGTAGTAGTAATGGGGGCAGGCAGGAACTGGGAACAGGGCAGGGGAGCGGAGTGAGCCCGTAGGGCGAATGGAGCGGGATGAGCTGAGCATGGTATGGGCAATTACAAAATAAACTATCACTTGCTATGAAGTCACATCAATGCTTATTGTTTTAGATTTTTTAAAATAGTGAGACCCCTTTTAATTTGACCAGTTGGATGCCCTAAGAAATTACCTTGTTTTAGGGCTGCAAGTGAACGAGTCAGCTACCATTGACTCTAAGAGACAGAATGGGAAGGTAGTGGGGATATATCTCATATTTCTGTAACAGATGCCCAAATGTTTCTTTGAGACTTTAAGGGCTAGTATTATAGTTTAGACTGGAGTGTTTTACAGACTTGAAGGTTAGAAATTAGAATGTTTTTGCATGGGGGGGATAAGAACCGAAATCCCTGCTGCTGGCTCATGCAGTTATGTTGAGTACATTACGGATTACAGTAAGATAAAAATAAAAAAGCTATTAATGCCTATTGTATTATAATGAGATACATTTAAGTTATGCTAAGTTCTTCAGGACAGTTGGAATGCCCAGTGGCTTTACTTATGTTAGTGGTGTTATTTGCTGAAAGATAGGTGGCACGAACGCTATGGGGAGAAAGCTGGCCTGGGCTGAGAAAAAAAAATGGTAGACAACAGTGAGCAGCTGTGAAATTCCACAGCTTTAACACCCCCCAAAAATTAAAATACAGTTTAGTGAACAGCAGGCAACTAAAAAATACCACAGCTTTAACAACCAAACACAGTTTAGAGAGTATTAATCACAGTATAGTCTAATAATAGTAATAGTTAGATCTCTGTTCTATGGCAAATACTGCACTCATATCATTGGACACACTAGCTGCATATTCCTCAACAGGTAAGCTGAACTTTCCATCAAAGCCCTATTTTGGGTGAAATAAATCATGTTTATCACTGTAATAAATAATGTCTGGTTCCAGCCATAAGTTTAAGTTTACATCAAATGCAGTCAAATAGCCATGAAAAGATAGCTTTTAACATGCAAGTAAAATTAAAGATGGGATGTATAAAGTTCCTCTGGCTTTTTAGGGGTAGGAAAATTGCAGGCAGTAATACACATCTTCCTACTTGACAGAACTGGAGGAATGGATGCGGGTTCAGTAAGTTCCTTCTGCAACAACTCATAGTATCCCCTGAGGGATTGAGGAACCTCTGTGTTCTCCCAATGAAAACACTATCACATTCTAGAAACAGTCTCAGAGGAAACGAACCTCCCCACAGGGAGAGTCAGAAACCAAGCTCTCCTCAGAGTCTGAATCAGAAACCTGCAGAGAAAACCCTGCATCTGTCCCTTCATCCTCCTATCCAGATTCAGAATCTTGAATCTCTTCAAGAAAGGAGGTATCCCTCTTTCTTTAACCAGAAACTACTTTATAAGAAGGATCAATAGCCTGAATTAAACCCTGCACCAGGCCCAGTAACCTATTCCTGTCTAAAGAAATTGGAGGAGGAGTACATGCTTACTTTTCTATTTCTTTTTGAACAGAAAACTGAGGCCAACAGTGTTATTAAAGGCAGCAGCTGATTTCCCAGGGATAGGAGCAACATTCTGACAAAACAGCGAAGTCTTCCTGGTTCTCTCTCCCAGGACCCACCAAAGTGTCTCTCCCTTACCCACTGAGGGGATCTCGGCCACAAAGGCAGTAGCTAACCCCCAGTACACAGTGGCTATAGGTGCTACACCAGAAGGAACCAGGGTAAAAGATGGTCTGAGGTACAATCAATAACCATAGCAGTCAACCACCTGTGGCAGAGGCAAACTGTAACCCTGCTGTGATGATAATGGGTGTTTGCTTAACTTTCTTTTTGTGGCTTAGAAGATGGACCAACATACTGTTTCATGATCAAGATGAAAATATTGCCTCTTTCTCAGGAAAACAAGCAGCAAATGCTACCTTTTCCAAAGGCTAACGCAATAAAAATCACTTTATTTTACATTGCAATACTATTTGGGGCTGGAAAAATATTTTAAACACAATTTCTCCATAGAAAAATGTTATTCAGTTACTTTAAACAAATTTTAAACAGACAGGAAAAAAGAGCTCCCATTAAAATAAATTACAGTACAGTCTTGTGACAGTACATTAAAACAAACTCATAGCTTTAAAATAACTTTCCTGAAGAGTAAAGTATTAATAATGATATCCTCCATCTTCCCACTACTATCACACCTCCTCAACTAACATGTACAATCATACCTTACCTATGCTCACTGCATGCACTCTCCTTGCATATCTTACATCCTACCAAAGCTCCATCATTCCCCCACTCAACCACTACCACTGTACTACTACTCACACCACCACTCATGTCTCACCCTCACTCAGCTCCCCTCCCACCAGCTCAAGAACCATCCCTATGCACCCCCCACATATTCTACCAACTATATTACTCAAACATAAAGCATCCCTACAACTTACCACAGTAACCCTCCCACCATACCTATTACCCAAAGAGCATAATCATAAAGTTTCCCTTATAAACAAACACATTCAAAAACTGAGACAACTAATAATCTCATGCATATCAAAAATAGCCCTAAGTGGACACATCCACCCCAACCCTGGCCCTACCATCTCCAACCCCAATCCTCATAATCAGACCAGAAACTACACCTTCTCCCATATTACAGCCAATAGAAAGCCAAGTGACTTCCTTCTACTAAGCCTAACTAAATATTAGACGTACATCCAACAAAGTCCATGAACTCCATGCCACCATAGACTTGTACTCCCCAGATATAGTCATCCTGACAGAAACTTGGCTAAAACCTCACATAAACAGTGAGCAAATACTCCCTACAGGTTACGGTATACTAAGAGTAGACTGGCTAAACAAAAAAGGAGGTGGTGTAGCTATAATATTTAAACAGCATCTAAACATCCAGATCTTAAAATCATCAGCTCCACAAATAGGCAATGAAGAAATAATATATACAAACCTCAAAATAAACCAAAACAAAACCATCAACATAATTGGATGCTACTTCCCACCTGGCCAAAACATCCCTCCACTAGAAAACCTCCTCAGCTGGTCTACTCACCATCTCCCCCAAGAAACTATCATTTTAGGTGATTTCAATATTGACTGGCAATCCTGTTCTGGCAACAATCCAACCCATCATGTAGACCTTCATGGCTTCACCCAACTAGTCTGGTCGCCAACCAGGAAAAATAAAAATTCCAGCAAGCACACTACCCTGGACTGGATACTAGTCAGTAAGAGCCCAGAGTCGTATATAACAGGCTGCTTATCAGATAGCCTCAGTGATCACTCCCCAACATTCCTACTTAAAAAATACCTATACCAAGCTAAACCTGTCATCTACCGTCAAATACGTAAAAAACTAAACTTTAACCCACTCACATTCATCTCATCCCACAAAGAATGTAACTGGCATCCTCTAAAGTACCTCAGTCTAGATGACGCAGTTGAATTTTTTAATACTACCTTCCTGAGCATCCTTAATTACCATGGTCCCATAAGATTTTCCAGAACCAAAGCACAACCCTCCCCATGGCTACAGAAAACCACTAAGTCAGAAATGAAAAACAGGGATAAAGCCTGGGAGCACTGGCGCAAAACGAAAACCCCCTCAACTAGACAGAAATTCCTAGAACTACGCATTAGAGTCAAAAAGCTAATAAAACAGGACAAATTCCAATACTACCAGTCTGCCCTAGACTCACAACACAGCCCCAAACAATTCTGGTCCTCCATAAATTCCATCCTCCACCCAGGTAAAGTCAGTACCCCTCCTCCTAACATCCCTCACTCCTCAGAAAATATTGCTACCTCATTCAACACACACTTCACCCAAACCATACTATCACTAGCTAAATACAACCCCCTCCCCTCCAACCCACACCTTCAACTAGTAATCTCCCCACTGCCTTCTCTTTTTCTCCTGTACCTACCTCCAACATAAAAAAACCTACCTCCAACATAAAAAACTCTTTACTAAACTTAAACCCACCAAATTAGCAGCAGACAACCTCCCAAGTGAATACCTACAAATTGCAGCTGATGCTCTGGCCTACCCAGTATCCATCTTGATTAACCGATCTGTCAGAAAGCTACGTTCCCACACTGTGGAAAGTATCACATATAATTCCCCCCCACAAAGGCAGACCCTCCGCAGAACTAAACAATTACCTCCCCATAGCTATTCTCTCTCCACTCTCCAAAATACTAGAAAGATGCATACACTCTCAGGTCTCAGACTACCTCCTTACTAACAACCTCCTTTCCAGTACTCAGCATGGTTTCCGACCAAACTGCAGCGCCACCACTGCCTTACTCTCCTTTACTAACACTATCATTCAGCATAAAAACAATGGCCATCTCCTCTGCTATTTTCCTAGACCTATCTAAAGCATTTGACATGGTCCCACACAAACAACTTATCTCTGCCCTCAATAACCTATCCTTCTCAAAATCAGTCACCAACTGGTTTCAGAGTTACCTGTCTGACCGCCAACAATCAGTTGTATGGCAGAATGACTCTCCCCAACTACCTGTCTCCATAGGGGTTCCCCAAGGATCCATCATTGGACCCCTACTCTTCTCTGTTTACACCAATAATCTAGCCTCTGCCACCAAACATGGCACACTCATACAATATGCAGATGACTCAACCATCACCTGCTCAGCCCAGTTCCTACCAAAACTGCAAAAAAAGTCACACAGGAAGCCTTTTCCTCTGTTGAAACATGGTTATCCGATGACCAATTAATACTCAACCCAAACTAAACTAAACTACTCATCTTCCAACCCACCAAACATACTCAAAACAACTCTCACTTTAACATCACAGCAAAAGACAACACCACTATATACCAAACTGAACACAACAAATTGCTAGGACTGGAAATAGACAAACTAAAATTTGACATTCACATATCCATGACCATAAAAAAAAGTCCACAAAAAACTAGGAGCGTTCTACAGAAATAAGCAAATTCTCACCAAAGCAGCAAAGATTTCAATAGCAAATTCCCACCTTATCTCCACCCTACTTTATGCCTCCCCAATATATACCAACCTAAGGAAATGCGATCTAAACAAGCTAGAGACCTGCCACAACAAAATCGCCAAATTTGCCACAGGGGCATCCTACTGTAGTCACCACTCTCTCTCACTTGCTGAACTGGGCTGGCTTGAACTCTCTCACCTCCTTCAAGGGTATCAACTCTCACTCGCCCACAAACTAGTAAACCATCCACTAAATGTCCCATCCCTCCAGAATCTACTCCAACCCTATCGCACCACCAGACCACTAAGATCCAGCAACAAAAATCACTTGCAGATCACTAAAGCCAATAACTCTGCTGGTGAAGCACTATTCTCTTGCGCCATAGCCAAATTATGGAACTCACTCCCACCCACAATTACCTCTGTACCATCATGCACCCACTTCAAAACTTTACTAAAAGCGCACCTAAAAACTTGCTGGCTATGCCCTTGCAACTCCCACTCCAATATCATCCAGCCCATCCAACCACCACCTTTCTTTCCACTCCACTAACTACCTTGATTATAGCAAGCTCAGATGCTCATAAGCCTAGTACTTATCATACAGCAGGAACTTCTCATTGTAACATTTGTTAATGTCGGTTATGTACTTCACAGATAAAGATTCTAGTTGTCTACTGATGTACTATGTTCTTCATCTGTAAATACATTGTAAGTAATTGCTATGTTAAATTGTTAATCACTATGTAATCCAATGTGACTACTGTCTGTTTTATTTTAACTGTGGAGCTTTTCTCCCCGGGCCTCCGCTGAAAATGGACCTACATCCAGTCGGACACTCTCGGTCAACAAATTCAAATAAATAAAAATAAATAAATAAACAAAAGTTATTGAATGGAAGTTTTTTCCCCAAAGGAAACTTATCTGCCCAGAGAAGGAACAGCATAAGCAGACAGGTGGTCCTTAAAAGCTTCACTATTTCCTGCTGCAGGTGGTAGGAACGAGTCTCCTCCTCCCACCTGCTGATTTACCAAACTATTGCCATATTGACAGAATGGTTGGGAATTGCTCCCTGGTTGAAGGAGACTTGTAGAGTCTACAATGTTAGGAAAACCGCCTTCATCTCCAAAACAACTGCCAGAAAATAAGCCTCTTGTTATGATCATATACCTTTGACTATCTGGTCTAAACAATGCATCCCACCCCAGGACAGATGCATCTGTGGCAGCAGTAAAAAACAACACAAACCAGTCACCAAGTGCAGCAAACCACAGCTGAATTCCAAACACAAACCAAGAAACTGCCATGACACGTTTCCTGTGAATAATGAGCTGGGAACGAAGCTTCCAGTTAAAACCAAGTTTTAATGTAGAAAACTGCCACAACACATTTTCACTGTTAATACATTAACATTGCTAAATATCACCACACATTTTCGTAAGAGTAGCACTCAAACTTCATCAGATGAAAAAAAATACTGTTCCTGTCAGAAGGGGGAGGATTCTAGGGCTTTAGACAGATGGGGTAAGAAGTTAGCAGTAGCTTTAATGCCTTTTGGTCCTTGGGAAATTGTCTCTGGATCCACAGTAGGATTCCTGAAAAGGAATTTGTGAGAGTCAGATACTCTATAGTATCTGTCAGGTTTTCTGGGAGCTGGAGGTAAAGTATCTGGGGTAAGGTTAGATTCCAAGAAAACATCTACAATCTCCAGAACAGGAGGGATAGCTAGAGGCCTGTGCAGAGTCTCTTTTTGGACTGAGAAGAGTCCTGGCTTTCCCAGCGGAAATGCTCCCTAAGGGTATGCAAGGTTTCACCACAAGAAAAATCTTCTGGAGGGGAAGCAGAGGGAATGGAATCCTCTGCATCAGAATCCCCATAGGTAGATAAGGGTATGTACTGGTAGTCAGAAGGAACAGAGATATCAGATTCCTGATCAGAAGAATCAGAAGGAAAATCAGTTCTAGGTCTCTCAGAGGGGGAAGGCTGGCCTCCCCCAATTAAAGTAATAAGGTCTTCAGCCGTTCTAAATCATTTGTTTTTGAGGCATGTGGGCCTGAGAATGCGCTTTGGTCATTGGTTTCCTAGGCATAGTACAAACTTTAGGCCTGAGGAATTCGGTATTTTTGGCTTGAAATGAAGTCGTTGGTTTAATATGAAAATTGGTAGGACTGAATACACCCTCAGAAGCCAGTGCCTGCACAGCGGCTCCGGACCCAACCAAGGTAGAGACATCTGCAGGTTCCATAGTCGAAGAAGCATCTCGCGGCATACTGAACACCGAATGGGTCTCAGTAGAGGCCTGCGAATCTGTAGAAACGGGTATCAGGGGCTGCGAAAGCACCTCACTGAATACTGGCAGACTGGCGACTAGCTTAACGGAAGCATCGTCGGCAGTTTTGGACCTATGAGGTCTGTCTCTGTCTTTATCCTTAAGTTATTTCAAAAGATTGGTAGTTGGAAGGCTTAACAAAGCCATTTCAGAGTACAGAGATAGAGAGCGAAAGTATTTGGCTACAAAAATAGCCCGACAACTAATAGTTTGGGCGTTGAGCAAGACACAAAACAGACAGCGAGGGACGTCATGGTCTGGGCATAAACATGTGACGCAGTAAGAATGAAAATCTCTATGAGGTATTTGCTTTCCACAGGCAAGACAATTATTCATTTTTTATGACATCGGTTAGAGCAAGAAAAAAGGATCCCCAATGGGGTATTATCTTTTAGAAGACTTCAGGTCTGAAGCACGAAAACAAAAATTTCAGGAGTTGTCTGACTGGCACTTGTGAACTGCACAGCAAGAAAGACTGATGTAATGGCGTCGGCTGCACATTTTATACCCTTGATGACCTGACGTCATGGAAGAAGCGACAGCATCCGACACAGAAATCCCAAGACTCTGGTATTCAGGCCGGCTGAGGGCTACCTGCAGGCAGACAACCCAAATGTGATGACTGCAACAGTGAAACACGAACATTAGCCCCTTGTTCAAATTTCTCTACAGCAACAGTTTTGAAAGTAATGACACTATCAGCAAAGACAAAAAAAAAAAAAAAAAAAAAAAAAAACAGGACTCCCTATCTGCAGGTAACTTACCTCCTATAATTAAACAGTCCCTTACACTGCACTGTTAATTACAATAACCAGAATACTTAGGAAATTCAAGGTAGGACTGTTCTGGTAAGGTAGCAGCTCATTTCAGTTCCCACAGACCTTTCATAGCTACAGAATTACCTGCTGATGAACATACAGATCCCCTCTACCAAAACTGTAGAGTCTGCTGTGCACAGATAACCCACCACCCAAGCCAACACTCAAGCCATTCTTATAAACGGTATGACTTCAGATCAGAGGTCCTAGTGTGAAACTAATTCATAAAAATGTGGACTCTACTGTAAAGTCCCAAATAGCTAAAGGGTAAATGCAGCTCCACTTTTCCCTATTGCAGCATAAACATTCAACAAGGTTGACTATTCACTATTGACTATTCAGAGTCGACAACCACAGGAGGAAGAACTGAACTGTAAATCACATACTTGGATCAGAAATTATGTAACTAAACAGTAATGCAAGACAGAAAACGGCTCTCAGCCATATTCTGTTAGCTTTGAGGTACTTAAGGAGCTATATTCAAGGTCATTTTATGATGCTGCACCTTGCTTCAGATGTTAAGTGGGATATTTTATGACAAGTAATAAGAGCAGGGTACCTGTCAAATCTTCGAACGCTCAAAATTTCGAACGTTACATGGTCGAGACCAAACGTTCGAAATTTTGAGTGCTCGAAGATGGACTTTCAATGGCAAAATATGGTGCAGCTAGGGAGAATTTCCCTTTTCTGCACTGAAGGGTGGTCTTGGAGTTGGTATATTAAATTAGGGGGATGTTGGGGGCGCAGCCCTCCACATGAGGGATGCAGGTGGGCTTGCCCCCCTGCCTACACTGTTTTTTTCTGTTTTCTCTTTTTTTTTACGTTCGAACATCCAAATGTCGAAAATTTGGTCTCGATCATGTAATGTTCGACATTTTGGATGTTCGAACATTTAACATAGACCCTAAGAGCAGCCTTTGGTGTATTAGTAGCATAAATGAGCTGCAAGGAGAAGGTGAGCTGTTCATAAAGTTTAAATCCTAAGTATCCAAAATGCTTTAATAAATTAAATAGGCCTCATAAAACAAAAGTGATTGGCCACTTGTGCTGTGGGGCTAGAGACAGTAAGCTGGCTACACCAAATAACAGGACTTCCACTTCCTTCACATTTAACATTAAACCTACTGTTCTGAAGAAGGAGCAAACTGCCACACATAACTTTCAAAACTGAAGCTTACACTGGAGGGAGAATTAACACAAGTCCAAATAACTCTATTGTCAGCACAAAATAATGCAGCCAACAAGATTGTTCCTAAAATTTTTCAACAGTGAAAAATCTGTGCAAGGACAGAGCCGTGATGCACGTCCAGCAAAGACGCTGAACATATGCGTGTGTGTTAGTGCTTGTAAGGCTCAGACTGTACTGAAATTAGAAGTTATGTACTTACCATAACGTTCCATCTGAGTAGGTGGATTCATTTGTCTGCAACCTGTGGGTTATGGATCCGATATCTGATCCAAACCGGCATGGTTTATCCAGCTATGGATCCAAGCTCCTAGCTCCTCCCCTCACCCATAATGCCCTGCTCTCCCTACATGACCTCAGATCGAGTTTGCCCTGTATCAAAATACCCTAGAAACGGGTAACACATTCTATGCAGGAAACTGACAAGGCCAGGGGGATAGGAGGGCGGGATGGTTGCAGACAAATGAATCCACCTACTCAGATGGAACGTTATGGTAAGTACATAACTTCTAAATCTGAAGTAGGAGATTCATTTGTCTGCAACCTGTGGGACAGAGTCCCCAGCTACCTGAATCTTGGGCCGTCATGGAAGGATATTCCGGAGCACAGCGGAGCCAAAGGATGCTCTACCTCTAGATGTGATATCCAGCTTGTAATGAGAAATAAAGGTATGAGATGACGCCCAAGTGGCTGCTGAACAAATGTCATCCAGAGGAATCCTAGCTTTAAAGGCCGCTGAGGTAGAAACTGACCGGATCGAATGGGCATGGACTCCCTCCGGTGCGGGCCTCCCAGAAGCTTGGTAAGCTAAAAGAATACACTGCGAAATCCAGCGTGACAAGGAGACTTTGGAAATTGACTTACCCAGATTGAATTTGGCAAAGGAAATGAACAATTGGTCGGATTGCCTATGACCAGCTGTCCTGTTAAGATAAAAACGAAGCTGCCTGTGAACATCCAAGGAATGCAGCTTGTATTCACCCTTGTTCTGATATTTAGGAAAGAAAACAGGGAGGTTGATGGACTGATTAATGTTTGCTTCCGAAGCTACCTTAGGAAGAAAGGAGGGGATTGGTCCTGAAGTATACGCGGTCCGGATGGAAGACCAAGTAAGGCGGCTTCATGGATAAGGCTTGAAGTTCCGAAACTCTTTTGGCCAAAGTAATGGCTACTAAAAAGCCGTCTTGAGGGATAAGAATTTAAGATCTACTGTGGCCGCAGGCTCGAAGGGGGGAGCGGTCAAGGCCTGAAGAACCAAGGAAAGATCCCATGGTGGAACCGCTTGCTTGACAGGGGGTCTAAGGAGAAAGGTGCCTTTTAGGAAGATTTTACATAATTTGGCGGACATAAGCGGTCCAGAGTCATGACCAACATGACAGTGAGAAATGGCCACAAGCTGCACTTTGACCGTGGAACTACTGGCACCATCATTAAAAAGAGTGGTAAGGAAGTCTAGCACCAGAGGAAGGGGAACCGTGAAGGGATCTAGACCCTGCCGCTCCGCCCAAATGGAGAATAGTTTCCATTCACTGCGGTAAACTTTTCTGGTAGATGGTTTATGAGCCACTACCAGGATGGCCTTAACGGGGGACGAGATACCGGGAGTCCTAATTAGGTTGTCCACAGATTCGGAGTTGGTAGGTTCGAGGGGTGTGATAGCAGATCCGGAATGGGATCTAGAATCCAAGGTGGATTCACTGAGTGAGACCTTGGGTAAGGGAATCAGATCTGTCGAGGCCAGAATGGGGCAATGAGGATCATTCTGCACCCCAACAGAGAGGCTTTCTGAAGAACCTGGAGCATCAGAGGCAAAGGGGGGTAAGCGTAAAGAAGACCGGGAGGCCAAGCATGCACCAGAGCGTCTCTCGGGGAATCCCCTGGAGGAGGGATTAGAGCAAAAAAAAACTGTCGCACTTGGTGTTTAAGGGAGACGCAAAGAGATTGCAACAAGGAGTTCCCCACTGTGCGAAGATACGTTTCGCTACTTGAGCATTGAGAGACCACTCGTACGGGGAGAGAATGGTGCGACTGAGCTTGTCTGCAAGGATGTTGGACCGTCCCGGAATATGCGTTGCGATGAGAAAGCGGTTTGTGGAGATCGCCCATTCCCACACTCTCATGGCTTCTCGACATAAAGGATAAGACCTGGTTCCCCCCTGTTTGTTGATGTACCAGACCACCGACATGTTGTCTGACTGAATCGCAATTGTTCCCAGGGGAAGAAAGGCCTGAAGTGCTCGCAACGCCAAGAGCACAGCTTTCATCTCTAGAACATTGATATGCAGGGAGGTCTCAGAGTCGTTCCACGTGCCTTGGACCGTCCGGCCTGCAAAATGCCCCCACCCGAGGCGGGAGGTGTCCGTGGTCACCGTGGCGAGAGGGGGAGAAGCACAAAAGGGGTGGCCTCCGTGGAGATCCTGAGAATGGAGCCACCACAAGAGAGACCGCTTGCAAGCCTTGCTGATCGCAATGGGATGATGCAGAGGGAGAGCAAGGTAAGACCACTGAACTTGAAGTGTCCACTGAAGGACCCGCATGTTGAACCTGGCGAGTGGAAGAAGAGATATCGCTGCCGCCATGGACCCTAGAGCCCTCAGGACCAATTCCGCCAGAACTGAGCTGGAGTGGAGGATGGCCCGCACCTGGAGTCGCAGATTCCGAACTCTGTCGGTTGTGAGAAAGGCTCTTAGCTCCCTCGTGTCTAACCTGGCACCTATAAATTCTATCAACTGAGTAGGGGCCAGGTTGGATTTTGCTACGTTTATCGTGATGCCCAGGCAGGGAGCTATATGAAGAAAGGAGTCTCGCGCCAAGGATAGTAGATGCCTTGTTGGGGCGGTGAGAAGCCAGTCGTCCAGGTACGGAAAGACCTGCACCCCCTGAAGCCTCAGGTGGGCCGCAACCACTGCTAATACTTTGGTGAACACCCTGGGGGCTGTGGTGAGACCAAAGGGAAGGACCCTGAACTGGTAGTGACTGGCTCCCAGCCGGAAGCGAAGAAACCTCCTGGAAAGTCTGTCCATGTGGTAGTACGCATCCTTGAGGTCTATAAAGCACATCCAGTGATTCTCTCCCAAGAGGCGGAGGATGGATTGCAAAGTGACCATCCGGAACTTCTCCTTGGGAACTGCCAGGTTTAAAAGGGACAGGTCTAAAATTGGTCTTTGGTCCCCCGTCTTTTTTGGCACTAAAAAGAACCTGGAGTAGAACCCTGATCCGATCTGGTCTGGGGGGACGGGCTGGATGGCTCTTTTCCTCAGCAGATAGCCAATTTCTGCTGAAGCGGCCTCCCACTGACCGGGTGGAACGTCGGGGAGGGATTTTAG
The DNA here is from genome assembly GCF_019279795.1 of Protopterus annectens. Taxonomy (NCBI): domain Eukaryota; kingdom Metazoa; phylum Chordata; order Ceratodontiformes; family Protopteridae; genus Protopterus; species Protopterus annectens. Next base: position 782,688,201 of record NC_056733.1, on the reverse strand, counting down.
CTTTGGGACGTGATGAAAGGGGATCTTGTATCCTCTGGATATAATGCGTAGGACCCAGCGGTCTGATGTTATGGACTCCCATGCCGCTAGGTGCTCCAAAAAACGTCCCCCGACTGCCTCCAGAGTGGAGCAGTCGGGCAACCCCTCAGGGCTGCTGCGCGGGCCGTTCAGAGAAAGGTTCTCTGGACCTGAAATTCCTGGGAGCCCCTCTGCCCCTGGGGCGGCGTCCTCCTTGTCCTCCTCTGCCACGGAAGGACTGGTTGTCCGGAGCGGGTTGGGATTGCTGCGACTTCTGGAACCACATCTTCTTCTGGCCCTTTTGGTTCCTAGAGTAGGACCTCTGGGGCACAGAGAAGCGGATTCCGATGGCAGACAGCGTCTTCCCGTCCTTCTTGCTCTGGGTCAAGGTGTCGCAAACCGTTTTGCCAAAAAGGGCAGAACCATCGAAGGGGGCGTTCGCGAAAGACGCCTTGAAGGGCTCCGTGAAATCGCAATGGCGGAGCCAGGCCTGGCGTCTAGTGACTAGGCCTACTCCTGCAGCTCTAGCGGCTCCCTCAGTAGCATGGGACAGCAACCGCATAGAGGTATTAGTGACGGACCGAAGAGTGGTCATACGGGTGGAGTGCAAAAGTTTGTCCTCCTCCGACATTGACTCTAGGGGGGGATGCAGCGTATTCTTTAATAAGATTGAGCTGCATCCTGATAACATGTGCCAGATAGTTGAGCGCCCTCACCGAGAAGGTCGCTGAACTAAACATTCACTTCCCCAAGCGGTCCATCATCCGAGACTCCTTGCTCGGAGGATGGACTGAGGGACTCTCCTGGGAGAGTTCCCTCGGTGGCTGCTGCCGTCAACATGGCATCTACCAGAGGTCCCTTACTCCAGTGGGCACGGTCTGCAGGGGGGCTAAGGATTCTGTCTGGCCTTTTGGGGATTGGCTCCACGGTGTCCGGTTCCTTCCACGCCCTGGTGGTAATAAGGTCCACCAGGGGGTCGGCAGGAGGGGACACCCAAGAGGTAGACGGGCCCGCTTTGAATGCCTCCAAGAACACGGACTCGTCCGAGGAAGAATTAGGGGCAGACCACCCACCCCTTATGCGAAGCATTTCCATGAGGTCTCCAAAGGAGACATCCGCGGGGGGGGGGGTGATCTTGGGGAGCCTTCCCCTTCCTCCAAATCCGTGTCTTCAGTTAAAGACTCGGGGAGTCTGTGCCTCCTTTTACACGTGTGCTTGCGAGGTGCTTCCTCGGGGGGGGCTGTCCGAGGAGCCCTCGCAAGCAGTGTCTTGTTCCAATGGAACAGCTTGGGGCATTGAAGCGGGCTGTCCCAGTGGCCGGATGGCGGAAGCCTGACCCAGTGCAGATTGAGTGCGGGACGGAGCCGAAGCAAGTGCCGGGGGTCCGGAAGCCCTCAACAGAGCCCTCTCCACTACATCAAAAGCCGAAGGGGAGCCAGCCTCGACCAAAGGATCCGAAAGTCGGCTCCCCCTCTGATCCGAAGAGTGGATCGGAACCGGTGCCGAGACACTCGGAGGGACCAGTGCGCTCCGACACAGACAGTGCCGAAGGCACACCGAGTCCCCCGGATCCGAAGCTCGGAGCCAGGCTCCGAGAGGTCGGATTCGAAACACTCGAGGGCAGGGTCGGATCCGAAGTACCTAGTACTATCGGTGCCGACCCACCCCGGCTCCGAAGCTGCCCGGCTCCGAACCCGGGTAGCGGGTCGGAGAAGGAGCTATGGGCTTGAAAAATGGGGTCAAGCTCCCCCCCAGGCAGGAGCACTCCCATCTGCATCTGGGCCTGGATGAACCTTCTCATCATCCGGTCCAGATCGGCATTGGAAAGGCTATATGTCGACCTCGAAGAGGCCTCGATAGCCTCGACGGAGATCGGGTCTCCTCCTCCTCAGGCCCCGGTGAAAAGCACGGAGACCGGAGCCGAGGGGGGGGAGAGCCAGCAGCCAAGGAGGCCGGAGGAGAAGCCCGCTTAGCTGGCGGGGCCGAAACGGAGGTCTCGGCCCGCCGCTTGTGGTGCTTCTCTCTCCGGTCCTTTTTTCTGGCCTTCCTCTCCTCCAACCCAGCAGTGGGCGGTTGAGTCCCAGGTGGAGGAGGGGGAGCAGGCAAGGAGGGGACTGTAGCAACAGTACCCACCACGGGAGCGGAGGCCGAAGCAGAGTCCGGGGGCAGAAGTCCCGCCAGGACCAGCTTCGACCTCCGCTCCTTCAATGCCCTGGGGTTGAACCCTGCACAAATGGAACATCCAGAAGTGAGGTGTTCAACCCCAAGGCATCGAACGCACCGAGTGTGGCCATCAGCATGGGAAAGTTTATGGCCACACTCTGAGCACTTCGAAAAAATTGCCTTTGGGGCTTCTGACATAACTAAAGTTTTTTTTTTTTTTTTTAACCAAAAAAGAAAAAAAAAACAAGTAATTACTGCTAAACTAGCACGCACACAAGGCCCCAATACAACACACTCAAACAAAACTCCGAACCAGCGAGGGGAGGGAATTAAAGATAACATTTTTGAGGTAAAATTTTAACCCAAAACTATCAAAAACCTAAAGGAAACCTAACACAATCACACAGAATTAACTAAAAGAAAGTAATCTGAAACTTTTTAAGAGTTTTAGAAACACTTAGCTGAAGAGCTCAAGACGATCCAACTGGTTACCAGCGCGGCAAACTAGATCTGAGGTCATGTAGGGAGAACAGGGCATTATGGGTGAGGGGAGGAGCTAGGAGCTCGGATCCATAGCTGGATAAACCATGCTGGTTCAGATCCGATATCAGATCCATAACCCACACGTTGCAGACAAATGAATCTCCTACTTCAGATCAAAGGCTTTGGTACAGTCAAAAAAAAAAAAAAAAAAAAAAAAAGTTAAATCCCTACATCCATACAATCAAGAACACTGTTACATGAGGCAAAACAGTACTTTAGTTCTTTTCAGAAACCATGTTCTTGGAGGTTAAAACAGCAAAGATGAGGGATAACCTGGGAAGATGCAGCTCTTTCAAGAAATCTTTTTGAAAGTGAAGACAAGCAAGCTGGGACTGTAAGAAGTGAATAGGAAAGAGTCCCACTGTTTGTGTGGCAGTATCATTATGGGCAAGTCCCAGAGCAGACAGAGAATGTGCCAACTTTTACTGACAAGTTTAAGATATGTTGTAGGGGTTTGGCAATTAAAATATTTTAAGAGTCAGACTAAGCCTACTGCTCTCTAAGCCACAGGCTGCCAGAGCCAGGGCTCAAATCTGCAGGATACTAATCTTTAGGCTCAAGTAAACATTTTAAAACTACACAGCATCCAGTTCTGAAACAGTGCTGGTATATGACATTCTTGCTCTATATATTTAAAAGGAAATCCTTCTGCACTGTTCAGAAGCCTTGTTTGGAGTAGTCCGAGACAAGTTAACTGTTTTTCTCTCTCTTTTTTTCTTTTGTTGCACAGACATTGAGCTTTACAGAATGTAATGCACCTGGATTATAACTGAAGTTTTATTTATTTATAGGTTCACAGGTGTGTACTAGGTTAATGGCCCTGGAGCCTTTACAAGCCTAGCCCTGGCACCGTGCCACCCAACATTATGTTTTAGTTATTTTAGTAGTAAATGATCTTTCTGATATCAAAACTTAAGCCAATAATGAGCAAGGTTATGTTTAATGCATCGACTAATAACTGGAAAGTATACATCTTGTAAAGGTAAAGAAATGTTCAACAGATATTCTAAAGCTGTGTAATGCCATTACGTGACACATGCCAACTAGCATTGGCCAACTCCATTTTTAGGAAGAATTCATGACTATATCTGCAGGCAGAAATGTCTCCTGGAAGGGAAGGCTGTGTAAGAGGTTATCATAACAGAAGACGTCCAACTTTTCACCATTACAGTATTCCTTACTAAAGGGATAGCCTGCAGGACAGTCTTACATCTGGCCAGCATACCAAACCCTTAGCGCCTTCAAGGTGCTGTACATCAGACTATGTTCTATGTCTAAGGCGTGAGGTACATAAGTGACGTATGAGTACCTAATACTCAGAACCGAACTGCCCCAGGTAAGCCAGGGAACACAAGAGGAAAAGCAAGCACATGTGCACCCAGAAAGGGAAGAAGGACCCTACGACCAGAGATTCAGACAGAGAACAAAACAGGAGGAAGGAGGGATGAAATATTGCAACAGTGAGAAGTAGGGCATCTAATGTTACAATAAGATCTTACCACAACTGTACTGTATCCTTCCTTACCACTTTTGCAGTATTCCTTACTAAAGGGAGAGTAAAAAGGCTAGCGGAGAGGATGAAGGGATGAAGCCACAGAAGAGCCCTCCAATAAACAATTCAGGATGGCCCTGGCAAAAACCAGCTCTGGCCAATGAAACTGCATCCAACTTTCAGTGTTTAGTAAATAAGTGCAGAAGACAACACAGCAACTTACAAAATGGATCTAGCATCCAGACCCTTGGAAAAAAGCACCAGAGAAGGCTACTGCTTTAGCAGAAAGAGTACAAACAGAAAAGAAATCTGCTTACCATGAAAAGAACAGCAAAAAGAAATTGCTTTGAAATCCAAGAAGAGATGGTTTGCTTAGAAACAGAGAAACTATTTCCTGGAATGGGAAGAAACAAAAATGTTGCTCAGATTCCCTTATATCTTTAGTCTCATTCAGGTAACTTCTGAGCTTCCCATGCAAATCAGATGTATGAAGAATCCTCTCACGATCACTCTGTGGAGAAGGAAAAAAGTAGGATGAACGGTCATTCAGTGACAAATCACTAACTACCCTGGGCATAAAATAAAAATTAGTATGGATAGAAAACCTGTCTTTGTGAAAAACCAAACAAATGGGGAACAGCCATGAGTGCCTAAAGTTCAAAAACCTTACTGGCAGAAGAAAGAGCCACCAACAGCACAACTTTACAAATACAAAGCTGTAAAGAAGAAATTGCAGGCTCAAAGGGTGGCAGACTCAGCTTTTCAAGAACACAATTAAGGTCCTAAGGAGGAAGAGCAAGCTTTCATGGGGCCTAATATGAAGGATGCCTTTCAGAAATCATATGACTTCAAATCTGGAAAAGCAGTGAATTCAAAGACAGACAAGCAGAGATGGCTGGCTAAGGGAGCTTTAACAGAACTGAGCAGTTCACACAAAAGAAAGAACAGTAGGAATACCCACAGAAAGAGGGTCCAGTTCATGTTAGCAGCAAAACAGAAAATCTCTTATATTTAACTACATAGGATTTTCTAATAGTAAATCTTCTGACCGTCTGTAAAACCCAAGGTATGTCCTCAGAAAATTAAAATCTAATCACCCAGAGAGTCAAATGAAGGGTGAGTAAATCAGTGAATGAAAGATCCCTTGTTCTGTGTGAAAATATCCATCCTCCGAGATAACCTGGGATTGCCCCTGGCCAGATGAAATAGAATGAAGAAACCAGTGTTGTCTGGGCCAAAAGGGAGTCACCAACAAGACTTTGGGCTTGTCCTACATGATCTTGTGTAGGACTCTTGGTAACAGACAGAGAGGGGGACAGGCATACAGAAACACTCCCTTCCAAAAAAAGACTTGGAAAAGAAAATGAACACTTGGTACTCAGGAACAGAACCTAGAAAGTAGACGGTTCATAGGTGAGGCAAAAAGATCTACTTGTAGAGTATCCCCACTGATAGAGAATGCCCAGGAATACCTCTCTGTGAAGCATCCATTCATGAAGATCTGCTCCGGACCTGCTCAGATGGTCTGTCACTAGACTGTGAAGAGCCAGTCTGCAAAGATTTTTTTTTGTGTCCCTCTGCTTGGTAATGTAATACAAACTATGAAATTCTCAAAGGACAATGAGACACCAGGAAGACCTGAGGAATAAACAGAGAAAACAGAGACTGAAGAGACATCATCTTGACTGTGGGAACTTTTACAAATATGTTGAGAAAGGAGAGATTCAGAATGGGCCTCCAAGAACCCTTATTCCTGGCAACCAGGAACTTTCTGGAATAAAACTCCTTTCCTTGCCCAACTGGGAGGTAAAACAGGCTGAATGGTTCCTTATACCAAAAGGTCTTGAAGACTAGAAAGTGAAGAAGCTGGCAAAGAGAAGGATGGAGAATGTCTGAAAAGGAAGAAAGGGTCTTCCATATCACAAAGTAACTTTTTTGAATGATGGAAAGCACCCAGGAATTTATGGTGATCTGTTACCAAACTGGAAAAGACAGGGTCAGACTGAGGGAAAGAAGAATCTGACCGAGCTGCAAGTGTTGTTGAATGTCAAACAGAGGCAGAATTGTCAAGAAAAGAATGCTTTTGACTTAGTACCCTGAGAAGGCTCATCAGGATAAAAAGAAGTCATGTACTTACCATAACGTTCCATCAGAGTAGTTGTACTTCATTTGTCTTCAACCTGTGGGAATACGGATGCGTATCGGATCTGAGCCGGCAAATATTGCTAGCATCAGCTCCGAGCTAAAGACTCCTCCCCTTACCCATAATACACCTCCACTGCCTTCCATCCCCAGATCAAGTTTGCTGAACGTATACTTAGAACCTGACCTGATAATATATTTGTGATCTATAGTGCAGCCTGTAGGCTGATCATGCGTCAAAGCCCGGTGGAAGGGGGGAGGGACCGTTGAAAACAAATGAAGTACAACTATTCAGATGGAACGTTATGGTGAGTACATAACTTCTTTATCTGAAGTAGTTTACTTCATTTGGTCTTCAACCTGTGGAACAGAGTCCACAGCTACTAAAACTCCTGGGAGGCCCTCATGGAAGGCTATTACGGAGCACCACAGAACTGAAGGATGCTCTCCTTCTTGAAATCAAATCCAGTTTATAATGAGAAATAAATGTAGGAGATGAGGACTAAGTAGCTGCAGAGCAAATGTCATCCAAAGACACTCCAGACCAGAAAGCAGCAGATGTAGCCATGTACCTAGTGGAATGAGCTTTTACCTGACCTAGAGGAGACTGTTCTTATAAACCTGCAGGATGCATGAAGAAATCCATCTGGCTATAGTGACCTTGGAGATTGGAGGGTTTACAGAAATTGATCAGATTTATAGAAATTTTTTGTCCTGTGCAAATAGAATTGTAACAGTCTATGAACATCCAACATGTGTAGTTTGTATTGCATTTTGTTCGTAAAATTGGGAAAGAACACAGGCAAATTTATAGTCTGATTGATATTTTCTGGTGAAGCCACCTTGGGAAGAAAAGATGGATTGGTCCGAAGGGAAACTCTTGTCTTTATGAAAAATCATGTACGGAAATTTGATGGACAAGGCCTGCAATTCTGAAACCCTTCTAGCAGAGGTGATAGCTACCAGAAAGGCTGTTTTCCATGATAAAAATTTTAGCTCTGCAGTTGTGGCAGGCTCGAAAGGCGGAGCGACCAGAGCTTGGAGAACCATAATAAGGTCCCAAGAAGGAATAGGATCTTTTGACAGGGGGGCATAGCAAAAAAGTGCTCTTTGATAAAGGCTTTACACAGTCTGGAAGATGCTAAGGAAGCAGAATTCTTGCCCACATGAAAATGGGAAATGGCAGCAAATTGAACGTTGACAGTACAAGAACTAGCTCCGTGCTAGAAAATCAAGAATCGCAGAAATAGGAGCCATGAAAGGGTCTAAACTCCTCTGAGAGGCCCAGAAGGAAAAACATTTCCACTTGCTGCGATAAACCTTCCTGGTCAAAGACTTATGAGCAGCTACCAAAATAGATCTAACTGAGGAAGTTAGTCCGGGAGTCCTAGTAATTATGGAAACTGGAGCAGCCAAGCCATGAGCTTCAGGCTGTCCAGACTTGGATGAGGTACCCCCGAGGGGTGTGAAATCAAATCTTGAATGGGATCTAGGATACAAGGTGGAACCAGAAGGCGAGACCAAAGGAAGGGAAACCATACCTGGCAAGGCCAGAATGGGGCAATGAGGATCACCTTGCTCCCCAGTCAACAGGCTTTCTGCAGAAACCTCGGAATGAGAGGTACTGGCGAGTAAGCCTACAGAAGACAGAGAGGCCAAGCATGAACTAGAGCATCTCTGGGGGACTCCCCCAGCAGAGGGTTTAAAGTGAAAAACTTGTTGCACTTTGCATTGGAGGGAGATGTGAAGAGATTGCAGCAAGGTTGACCCCACTCGCTGAAGATCTGTTCCACTACTGACAAATTCAGAGACCACTCGCAAGGCATCAGAATGGTCCGACTTAGCCTGTCTGCTAGGATGTTGGATCGTACTGGAATGTGCGTTCGATGAGAAAACAACCGGTGGAGATAGCCCATTCCCACACTCTCATGGCCTCGCGACAAAGGGGTTAAGATCTGGTCCCTCCCTGTTTGTCGATATACCAGACTACTGACATGTTGTCTGACTGAATGGCAATTGTCCCCAGAGGGAGAAATGCATGAAGGGCCTGCATCACTAGGAGGACTGCCCTCATCTCTAGGACATTGATATGCAAGCTGATCTCTATGGGGAACCACAGACCTTGGACTGTCCAGCCCAAACAATGCCCCCCCACCTGAGTTGGGAGGCATCTGTGGTCACTGTGGTTTGGGCTGGGGCTAGAACAAAAGGGTCGTCTCTCCAAAATGTCCGGAGATCTCATCCACCATATGAGGGACGACTGACACACTCCACTTAGGTGGACAGGATAAGTTAATGGCAGTTACAACAGGGACCACTGAACCGCTAGAGTTCACTGAAGAATTCGCATGTGTAGCAGAGCACACAGAAGAATAGTTATGGTCGCTGCCATCGAGCCTAGGGCCCTCAACACTGATTCCGCTGTTGGGAGGTGGGAACGGTAAATAAGGGAGGCATGCATCCTGAGGTTTTGAACTCTCTCCGAGGTCAGGAATAATTTGCACTGAAGAGTATCTATCCTGGCCCCAATATAGTCTATCACCTGTACATGATCTAGGAGAGATTTGGATGTGTTTATTGTGATGCCCAAACTCAGGGCAAGTGTCAGAAAGTAATCTCTGGTTTGGGAACGTAGACGCCTGGTGGGAGCAGTGAGGAGCCAATCGTCCAAGTACAGATAGACCTGAATCCCCTGAAGCCTCAGGTGAGCAGCTAAAACCACCATCACTTTGGTAAACACCCTGGGGGCTGTGGTGAGACCAAAGGGTGGGGCCTGAAATTGATAATGACTGGCTCCTAGTCAGAAGCGGAGGAACCTCTTGGAGCTTCTGTGCATTTTTATGTGATAGTAAGCATCCTGGAGGTCTAACGAGCACATCCAGTCGCTCTCTTGCAGGTATGGCATGATGGGCTGTAGCATGACCATCCGGAACTTCTCTTTGGCAACAGACAGGTTCAGGGTAGAAAGGTCCAGAATGGGCCTCAAGTCCCCAGTTTTCTTTGGCACCAAAAAGAACCTGAAGTAGAAGCCCGATCCGGACTGATCTGAGGGGACGGTTTCGATGGCTCGTTTTACTAGCAGCTTGGAAATATCCTGTGCTGCTGCCTCCCTTTGCGTGGGTGGAACGTCCGGGAGGTGTCTGGGTGATACCAGGTAACCCACGAAGGGGATAGAATATCCTCTGGATATGAACAAAAATCAAAAGTCGACAAAGCAGCTGAACAAAAAATAAAATCAAAAAAACTGCTCAAGGCTGGAAAATACGAAACCACAGACTAGTGTAACTTCCACTTTATTCAACGCTTTCGTAAAAAACTTCTTCAGAGCCAAAAGAAATGTTACATCAAACATTCATTTAAATACTGCACACAATTAAGATCAATTAATCAATTGCATAGTGTAAAATCATAATTAAAGAGCCCTTTACAAAAAACAAACTCTTCATTCATCATTATGCACTATAGAATGGGCATAATTGAATACATTACAATAACAAACATTATAAAACATATGCTTCACGATCTTTTAAGAAACATTTAATATTGATGGTTTCATTTAACCCAGGGAAATGATCCGCCTGTAATTTAATTTGCCATCTAGTTTCTCTTTGAGCCAAAAAATTCCTGTAATCACCCCCCCTGTAATCAGGTTCACAGTGTTCCAGGATAGAAAACAAACATTTTTTTTAAAACCAATACATTCAACACTATGTCTGTAAAATATTTGTTTTTTGTCCTTTTTTCCTAATATTATACATATGCTCCTTCATTCTAACATTTAATTTTCTAGTAGTCATACCAATATAAAATGATGAGCATTTGTCACACACTACAATATAAACAACTCCTTTTGTTTTACAACAAAAATTACCAGGGACCCCTATAGTATTAAGTATGTGAGGAAGTTGAATATAAGGACCTTGTAAAATAAACCTACAAACAGAAACAAATCCAAAGCTAGATACAACACCGGAAACAAAACTGTGAGACAGCAATCAGTCTCTGCTAGGTTAGCAGTCAAGTTGTGAATAGGACTCGGCACAAGGAATTAAAAACTGTTTATTAAAAGTACACTAAATAACGTGGTAAGCGCTTTCATCTGCAAAGGCAGACTTCTTCAGACCACTTTACATCAATATAAAATACATATTCAAAAACTTTTTGGCGCCAAATTCATTAGTAATTAAGCAATCACTTTAAGTGCCAGTGCAAATGTTGTATTAACAACACAATAAAATACATTCCACCAAGAGAACTGAAAATTAAAAATTAATTAAAATACGGTATTTAATGATAACTACTGCCATACATTGTGTTAAATATATTGACTATACAAATGTATTAATACTGTGAAAATAATAACATAAATGTGTACACTGAACATGTACTGTAAAAACAACTCTGCCTAGGATATACTAAAGATCAAACTGCACTGAATGTACACTGCATAAAATGCAAAAAATGTCAATGAAGGGGTCATAACACCAAAAAATATATAATAAATATGTAAATAAATAAATAGATATGTATATATAAATGTATAAAGAAAAAGGAGGTGTAAAGGCTAAATATGTCACTAACATCACATATCACACATACTACATATGTTGGTTTTATGTCAGTTAAAATTCAACATAACCAACATCTTATAATAACTGCAATAAGGGTTTAATAGAAATAAATTCATTGATACCAGGGAACTTTGTGGCGTTAGTCATCATCTGCCACATACTTTCTCTTTTTCCAAGGAGTGCCTTGAAATTACCTTGCCTTTGCAGATGAAAGCTTACCACGTTATTTAGTGTACTTTTAATAAACAGAGTCCTATTCACAGCTTGACTGTTAACCTAGCAGAAACCTACAAACAGAACAATCATGACATTTGTGCATACCCCTATTAACGTGCCCCTTCTTAATGCTACATGTGCTTCTCTCTCTCCCCTTTTCAAATGCTCCTTTCAAACTATGTTCATTCCTATAAACAAACTTTGGTTTCCCCTTAATAGCTGCCGTTAAATCAACATTTCCTTCGAGGATCTTCCAATTATCGTTTATAATATTACGTATACCTATACTGTCAACACTCATGTTCATACGGAAACATAAAATTTCAGTATACTTTCCAGTTTCCTTAACTTGGGGTGTTGGTCTATTTTTCAAAATGGGTGGATACAAAGTTGCACGTTGCTTAGAAATGTCATTAGCTGCTTCTCAAACTCTCTGTACCCCCCTCTCCAAAAACAATTGTATGATGAATTCAAGCTCATTAATAAAGGTCTCATCAACACTCGTCATCCTGCTAGCTCGTATAAATTGGCTTTTGGGTATGTTATTCAGCATGAATTTCGGATGTTGACTGGTTGCATGTAAATAATTGTTCTTAAAGGTTTCTTTACGAAAAATACTACTAGTAAAAGTCGTCTCCCAATGCATTCCATGTCAGAGTTACATCCAAAAAATTAATGGAATTCCCATAACATCCCACAACAAACTTCAAAAAGTCAGAAACCTCATTCAACTTGTTACAGAATAACTGCATTTCTCGAACCCCTCCATATAAAATAAAAATTAAATCATCTATAAATCTTTTATAATAAATTACCTTGAATTCAGTTTTCAGGGAGTCCAAGATGGTATGTTCCCACCACCCCATGACTAAGTTGGCAAAAACTGGGGCTGCTGGGGACCCCATCGCAACTCATTGAACTTGCTTGTAAATAAAATCACTTCCATAGAATCACAATAAAAAACGACTTCTCCATTAGATATATTGCTGCATTGCTGTAAAAATGCTCTCATTGCTTCTATCCCCTTGTCATGGGGTATAGATGTGTACAAAGACACTACATCTAGAGTGAACATAATGTGCTGTGTCGGACTGAATAAATGAGCTTCATTCACAAACCGGATACTATCTAAAAAGTCCAAAGAGTCGCTCAAATATGACTTGTTTTTTTGTAAAGGGCTCTTTAATTATGATTGTTACACTATGCAATTGATTAATTGATTTTAATTGTGTGCAGTATATAAATGAATGTTTGATGTAACATTTCTTTTGGTTCTGAAGAAGTTTGTTACAAAAGCGTTGAATAAAGTGGAAGTTACGCTAGTCTGTGGTTTTGTATTTTCCAGCCTTATCCTCTGGATATGATTTGAAGCACCCAGTGGTCCGTTGTTATGGACTCCCATGCTGCTAGGTGCAAGGACAATCATCCCCAGACTGCCTCCAGAGAAGAGCAGCCGGGCAACTTCTCCAGGTTGCTGCCTGGGTCTGTCTGAGAACGGTCCTCGAGACCCGAAGTTCCGTGGACCCCCTCTGCCTCTGGACCAGTGTCTATTCTGTCCCCCTCTGTCTCTAGGGGGAAGAAGGGCCCAGAGTGTCCTGGGAATACCGAGACTCTTCTGGAACCACATCTTCTTTTGCCCTCTCTGGTTCTAGGAAAAAGACCTTTGTGGGTTAGAAAAGCAGATTCTGATGGCAGACAGGTGTTTTCCCATCCTTCTCACTCTGGACTAGTGTCACCTTGACTGTCTTACAGAAAAGTGTAGAGCCGTCATAAGGGGTACTGGCAAAATGATGCCTTAAAGGGTTTGGAAAACTGACACAACCTGAGCCAGGTGTTACGCCTCATGGACATGCCAGACCCAGCCGCCCTAGCCGCTCCTTCCATAGCATGGGAGAGGAATCGCATGGACATGGACCAGGAGGGTGGCATAATGGTTAAGGTGTTTGCCTTACAAACACAAGGTACAGGGTTTGAGTATCACAAGGGATAACTGGCTAGGCTTAAAATGGCTCGCAAGGGCAGTTAGCCTAGTACTGATCTATGAACCTATGAATCTATGAACCTATGACATATTTGATAGCACTTTCAGAGTGGCGATTTTCACGGAGAATGAAACCTTGTCCTTCTGCGACATGGACTTGGGTGGAGACTCCTCCAGCTCCTTTAATAGGTCACGTTGGAGTCTAGTGACATGGGCCAAGTAATTCAGCACCCTGATGGAAAAGGTAGCTGAAGCATACACCAGATTCCCTAGGCGGTCCATCATCCATGACTCCCAGTCAGGAAGGTGGCCCGAGGAGCTCTCCTAACCAAGTTCCTACTTAGTGGCTGCTGCTACCACCATGGCGTCCACAGGGGAGCCCGTATTCCAGGATGGCCTGTCAATGGGGGGGGGGGCTTAAAATTTTAATCGGGTCGCTTGGGGATAGGCTCCATGGTGTCAGGTTCCATCCACGCAGGTGCAGGAACTCCATGAGGTCTGCAAATGAGAAATCTTTGGGAGGGGATCTTGATGGAGAGGGTCCCCATCTAAATCTGTGTTCTCAGTGAGGGACTCAGGGGAGTACAAGTGCCTCCTCTTACACGTATGCTTGCGAGGCACATCTCCAGTATGGCTCTCAGGGGATTGCTCGCAAGCCATCTGTTCCTCAGGGGGAACTGTCTGGGGCTCTTCAAGCACTGGCTGTCCCTCTGGCAAAACAATGAGGACTACAGACAGAGCCGAGGGGGGTCTGGGAGGAGTCTGAGGGGGCGGTCAGGGGTCACGATCCGATGGAGAGGACCCGTTCTACCATATCAAATGCCGAAGGAGAGCGGACCTCCTGTGAAGCTAATAAGAAAGCTGGTCTCCCTGGGTCAGACGCAAGAAACGGAGCTGGCCCCGAAGTGGACGGAGCTCCGAAGGAGGGGACCTGGCCCGACAACGTCGGAGCTGATGGAAAAGGCTCCACTCCCTCAGATCAGACATCCAAGCTCCAAGTTCCGGCTCAGAGAGCGGCTTGTATCTGACCCAGTCGGATCCAAGACGCACCAAGCAGCTGTCGAAGTCGAGGAAACCAGTACTGTTGGCGCCGACCCCCTGACCAAGGCCAACCTCGGATCAGAGTACTCCGAAACCAAAGGTCGGATTGGGGAAGGAGAAATGGGTTGAAAAAAGGAAGCAAGCATCCCCCTCCAGAGGGAGGTGGGCTGGCAAGACCCCCATCTAGATCTGTGTATGGATAAAGCACCTCATCATCTTATCCAGATCCATATCCGATAAGAAGCGGGTTTACTGTGACGACGCCACAGACTCAGACCTGGCAGATCGGGGAACTGAGGCCTGGGAGACTGGACGTGCCTCCTCCGGCTCCGGGGAGAACCTCAGAGACCAGAGCTGAGGGGAGTCCCGGATCTGTGCTGACTTGCTTGGAGAAGCAAGATCCGGGGACCTCTTTCTCTTTTCCTTTGCCTCTCTCTCCCTTTCTCTACCTCTCCTCAGCTACCACAGGCTTAGATGCAGGAGTTTGAGTCCCGGCCTGGGAGGGAGGCGAGGGCAGAGGAAGAGAAGAGGGAGAGGCAGTCACAGCAGCCACTGTGACTGAAGCCGAAAATGAGAAAGGAGGGCCGGTAGAAGGAAGAAGACCTTTGAGGGTCAACTTGGCCTTCCTATCCCTTAAAGCTCGGGGGTTGAACCCCGCACAAATAGAGCAATCCACACTAAGGTGGGCCACACCCAAGCACAACACACACACACACACACACACACACACACACACACACACACACACACACACACACACACACACACACAGTGTGGCCATCCACTGGGGAGAGCTTATGGCCACACTGTGTAACGCTTAAAGACAAGCTTTTTAGCCACCCTAAGAGAAAGAAAGAAAGCCTTAAAAAGGCAGGCAAAAAACTTTCTTCACTCAACACACCCACTCACCACACTAGTCTATAGACAACACTTGGGGGGGGGCACTACAAAACAGACTACTCTAATTAATTACCTAAATAGACTAACACTTGACGCCAAAGCGATGGGTGGGGAGAAGGGGTGCCTAAACTAACCTAGACCGATGAAAAAGAATTATGTTTTTAACTTACAGTAGTGAAATAACCCACTGCTAGCTGGAGCTCTGAAGACATGAAATACAAGTAAATCGCGGCAAACAAGATCTGGGGATGGCAGGCAGTGATGGTGTATTATGGGCAAGGGGAGGAGTCTGGAGCTCGGAGCTGATGCTAGTAATATTTGCCAGCTCTGATCAGATACTGATCTGTATTCCGGAAGGCAGGCAAGAGGGCTTGAGGCACGCACATAGTAGTAGTTTCCAAAGTTTATTCTTCAGACTTTACTTCAAACAAACGATAAAAACAATAAAAAAAACGGTAACCATAAAGCGCTTTTTGTCTCACCTCTTAGTGAGACTTCATCAGATGCTAGAAGTCTAAACCTCAAAATGCACTTACTCGAGGCTCTCCTTAAAATGGAGAGCATAGACATCTGTGCAGTGACAGAGACCTAGTTCAAAGCTCCAGAGAGCACCCCTGCATTACCAGGCTATAATTCATACCACACCTTTTTGGCCACCTAACCCGGAACAAAGCACTAAAGGTGGAGGCGTGTCCATATTCATTAAGGATATCCACACCTCCAGGCTAGTTGCACAGCATAATGCATCAGAGATTGTCCAAGTGCAACTAACTCTGGGCAAGACCACAATCCAAAATTGTAGCTTGCTACAGACCCCCACCATGTCCCAGGATTCCCATTCCTCATTTCTTGATGTACCTTAATACTTTCCAGTGCAATCCAACACCCTAATAATGGGCGATTTCAACTACCCCACCATTAACTGGGAAAGCTACTCGTGTACCAACTCTCTTGCTCAACGTTTTCTGGAATTCATAAATTCCAATGCCTTGGATCAAATTATTCACACCCCCACCAGGGGCAGCAATATCCTAGACCTGGTCATTACCAACATGGGCAACCGATGTTCCACACCAGAGGTCAATTCCTCGTTGGTCAGATCTGACCACAAGCTAATCACCCTAAACATCCACATCCAGCCCCCACCCCCAATTAGGGAAACCACCGTAAAAAACTTCTCCAAAGCCAACTTCACACTTCTTAAGATAGAAGTAGCAAACTTCACGACACCCATGCAGACGGACAATAGAGGTATAGAGGTACAACTGCTGAATCCTACACAAATGCACTTTATAAGCACTTACACGAGTGCATGGATAATGCTATCCCTAAAAGAACCAAGATGCTATCCTCCAAAAAAAGGAAGCCAATCTGGTGATCCACTGCCATAAACAAACTCTACAACAGAAAAAAACTGCTGCAAAGAGTAAAATCCCATGACTGGAGGAACTCCCTGGTCAACCTCAGTAAGAAGCTAAGATCCCTCATAAAATCCTCCAAAGCTAGTTACGAAAACAAAATTGCCACGGACTCTAAAGACATACACAAACCATTCTATAGTTATGTCAAGAATCTCAATGGAAACACTCAGATCTGCTCGGAGTTACAGCATAAGGGCACTAAATATACAGAATCAAAGGATATTGCTAACATCCTGGCAGATGGGGTTAAAGTTAGCACTGAACCTCTCTGACCCCCTAGAGGGTCCATTTCTATACCAGAAGAGTGCAAAGTTCCTGTAATCACGGCTGCACAGGTAAAAAAAACACTCTCCAAAGCCAAGAACACAGCATCCATGGGACCTGACAATATCCCAGGTTGTGTTCTACACGAACTACAGAATGAACTGGCACCCTACCCAAGTACCATGTTCAATCATAGCCTCACCTCAGGCTTTGTGCCCACTGAATGGCACACCGCGACGGTTATCCCATTCCACAAAGGGGGAGCCACGACTGACCTCCCGGGAACAACCGCACCATTAGCCCGACGAGCCTGGTCTGCAAGGCCATGGAACTCATAAACAAAGACATTGGTAATCTCCAAACTCTGGACCCTACCCAGTTCGGATTTGTAAAAGGCAGATCATGTCTCCTAAACCTGATTGACTTCTTTAAAGCAGTCACAAAAGCCATAGATGAGGGTAAGGTGGTTCACGCAGCTTATCTAGATCTCACCAAGGCTTTCGACACCATTCCTCACTCTGGAATTATAGATAAGCTCACTAAACTAGCTATAAATCCCCATGTCCCAAGGTGGGCTGCCAACTGGCTCACGGGCAGAACCCACACTGTGAAAGTAGCAGACTCCAAATCAGACTTCAGACCAGTGACAAGTGGAGTACCACAGGGTTCAGTTCTGGGTCCTCTCCTGTTTGGTATCTACTTCTCTGAAGTACAGGCTAACAAAGTTTGCAGATGACTGCAAACTAGGAGCCATAATCGAAACTCCTAACGATGTGGACATACTACAAAAGGGCCTCACTGAGACAGATGCCTGGTGTCAAAGCCATGGCCTGAAGCTAAATGCCAAAAAGTGTATCGTCATCCCCTTTGGTAAAAACTCTGCACCCATGAACTACCACATAGCTGGTAGTCTACTTAACGCCGAAAATGTGATGAGACCTTGGGACACAGGTGGACAGTAGTCTCTCCTTTGATAATCACATTGCCACAGTGGTCAGGAAATCCTTCTACATGGCTCACCTCATCACAAAAGGTTTCTCATCCAGAAAAAAAAAAAAAAAATAAAGTCATGGTTCCCATCTACTCATCACTCATTAGACCCATTATAGAGTACAACACCCCTTTTGGTATGTACCTCACAAGACATCTACAACAACAACTGGAAAGGCCAAAGAAATACCTCACAGAGGATTACTGGCCTCAAACAGATGCCCTACGCAGACCGCCTCAAAAAACTCCAGCTTTACTCCGTCGCATATCGCCTACTCAGAGGCGATCTCTGCCTAACATACAAAGCTATGTCAAACCCAGAGCTTTTGGACATGCTCCACTTAAAGAAATCCCAATCCCTCCGAGCTACATGACCTAAACCTTGTCACCACAATAAACAGAATATGCTGGAGGGATAGATTCCTGTCCCAGAGACTTCCCATACTCTGGAACAGACTACCTATCTATGTCAAACAGAGCTCCTCATTAGCACTCAAGAAAAATCTTGATGATTGGATGGGATATAGGAAATTCACCCCAGGGATCCCTTCTGTGGCTCTGCTCGACAGGGGCACAGGAAAATAATTTTCTTGGGTGGCGAAAGCCAGGGTACATTTTTGGCTAGGCTTATATAGGCCCTAGGGCCAATAGCCTAGTACCTACCTATGAGCCTACCTATGACAGTTGCAACAAGAATGTTTCAAACAGTAAATACAAATTCAAACCACATCAACTTCCTCCAAGCAAGACAAGCCTGCCCCCAAAGTAAGCAGGAAATAATTAACCCATTGTACGCTTCTTTAAAAAAACAGCTTTTTGTAAAACAAATGTGTGTGCAATAAATATATTTGTGTATGTGTAAATATAAATATAGCTCATCAGTTAGAAAACACTCTTAAAAAATCTTTTAAAACTGTATTCAGAAATATTTAAAAACGATGCCAACATTAAAACCAATAGTTAAGATAACAATAAAAAGAGAGAAGTCAAGAATGAAGTGTAAAATTGAAAACAGTATAAAATAAAAACACTTTACCACTGTGTGAAAAAGTATTAAAATCTTAAATAACTTTCAGTAGTAGTAAATAATTAAATTTCTAAAAAATAGGATGAAAAATATAATAAAACACTTGTAACAACTAAGTGAATGTGAAAAGTGGGTTCCACATACACTAGATCGAATTTTCACTAAATTTGAAATAGTGCATGGAATGCTCACTGCAGCAAAAGTGCACTTAATCGAAAGTGCACTTACACGAAGTTCAGTACAATGAACGGGTGTTGTACTGAACTTCCGTGCAGTACTCAAGGACCTTAGGGTTAGGGCACGGGTCATAGTAAGGGGATAGCCCCTAGGGCTATCCCCTTACCATGACCAGAGCCCATGCCCTAACCCTAAGGTCTGTGCCAACTGCAGTGCAGTGAAGGACAGAAATGTCCTCCACTATGGTGTGATAGTCACGAACCTTAGGGTTAGGGCATGGGTTAGGGTAAGAGGATAGCTTTAGTAACTATCCCCTTAGCCTAACCCTAAGGTCCGTGACTATCGCACCATAGTGGAGGACATAGCTTGTTTTTTTATATCCTCCACTGTGCTGCGGTGTTTTTGGTGAAGTGCACTTATGCAAAAGTTCACTTTCGTTAAAGTGAACTTTATCAGATGTGAGGCTTCCTATTACAAGTTCGAAGTAGTGAACTTTCGTTCTTGTAATAGGAATCCGAAAAATCACACATGGTTTTTCACATTCACTTAGTTGTTACCTGTACATGAATGTATCTACATTTAGAGTTGTTTATGTGAATGTGTACACTCTTACTCCACCTGTTATCATATTCACTGGATGTCTTTTACAGGATTGTTTTCTTTGCTCCAGTCTTTATAGCTTTTCAGCTTGATGGTTTTAAATTCAGACAACATGGGGCTAATACAAGTGTTTTATTACATTTTTCATTCTACTTTTTAGAACTTTCATTATTAACTACTACTGAAAGTGATTTAAGATTAATACTTTTTCACACAGTGGTAAAATATTTTATTTTATACCGTTTTCAATTTTACTCTTCATTCTGCACTTTTTACTGTTATCTTAACTATTGGTTTTAATGTTAGCATGGTTTTTAAATATTTCTGAATACATTTTTAAAAGGGTTTTTTTTTTTTTTAAAGAGTGTTTTCGAACTGATGAGCTATATTTATATTTACACATATACAAATATATTTACTGCACACATTTGTTTTACAAGAAGCCGGATTTTTAAAGCATACAATGGGTTAATTGTTATTTCCTGCTTACCTTGGGGGCGGGCTTGCCTTTTGCTTGGAGGAAGTTGATGTGGTTTGAATTTGTATTTACTGTTTGAAACATTCTTGTTGCAGCTGTCTGCTGAAGTCTCACTAAGGGGGGAGACGAAAAGCGCTTTATGGTTACTGTTTTTTATTGTTTTTATCGTTTGTTTGAAGTAAAGTCTGAAGAATAAACTACTACTCTGTGCATGCCTCAAACCCTCTTGCCTGCATTCCTGTTACCCGTTTCGGTATTCCAAGTTTGAGTGATCTGTATTCCCACAGGCTGAAGACCAAATGAAGTAAACTAATTCAGATACCCTATTAGAATCCTATTAGAATCCTTACCCCAAGAAGCTGTCTTTACTGCTTACGCACAAAGGAAAATTCAGATGGGCAACTCTTCTGAAATTTAGGAATAGGAGAAAGGAAGATTTGTTTAAGATCCTGCATGACCTTTCCCTTATTCCGCAAGGTCTTGAAGAGCTTGGCAGGTGCAGTCTCAAACAGATTCTGATTGTCTAAGGAAGAATCCAATAACTTTGTCTCAATGTCTTACAGACCCTAAAGTAGCCGTTGTATAACAGGCATCAGCAAAATCATAACTGCATTTGATTGCGTAATGAGCTACCCAAGAAGAGCTCAAAAAAGGAAATGGCAGAAGACACTTTAGAATCAGGCATATTAGACAGAACACTCTTATGCATACAAAGCAGAGCCAGCACTTACCTTGACAAATAAGTCTGGTGGTTTATGGCCCTGAAAACTATTGTGGCAGATGTCTAACCTGTTTTCCCATACCTGTCCATAGTCATTCTTGTCCTTGCTAGAAGGTAAAAGTTTGGAAGAGGGCAGTAATTTGGAAGGCAACAGTAACTAGAGCAATCAGTGCAGGGTCAAAAAGGGTTTTTACATAAAAACTTTTGAGCCTCAGGTACTTCATAAAACCGGTTATATTTCTTTGGGGCAGGAAGCTGAAAGTTAGGATTCTGGGAAGCAGAGGAAAGTGTCCAAGAGGGCATCCAAAACTGGTGGGACTGCAGAATTCCGGGGCAGTCAGTCAATCTGCAAGGGATTATAGTACCTCTTCTGGATAACAGAAATTTGGGAACAGTTCCACTTAAATGTTCCATCATGGGAACAACATTGTTCCAAAAGAGAATTCCTTAAATGGGAGAATCAGGGGAAAGGAATCATATTCTTCAGATCCAGAGCAAGACTGGAATGCATCTGAGAGCAGTAGGCCAAAGACCGCTCCCCAGAATCCAACACCACATCCTCTTCAGAGGAAACAGAATCTCAAGGACTTTTAGAAAAAGCAGAAGACAGGGAACAGAGGAGGGAACAGATGGCCCCATGAGGGGGGCTTCAAAAAGACCACGAGTGAAGTTCTGTCATTCTTTGTGTGGGTCCTTAGCCACATGAGACACGTCTTTTTTTTTGTTTTGTTTTTTTTTTTTTTTTAAAGCAATATCAGCCCTGACAAAGACAATGAGACCATGGCAGAGACCAGTTGGCATAATGCTTAAGGTCTTCAACTCCCATGCTCAAGGTTCGATCCTGACATCTGTCCAATGCCCGTTTGGAGTTTGCATGTTCTCCCTGTGTCTCTGTGTGGTTCCTCCCATGTCCGAAAAACATGCAGAGTGTTTCCATCTCAAACTAACCAATGAATGGAGCTGTGGGCAGCAGCACAGACTCTACATGGTGCCCTATAGGGGGAAGAGTTGTACAGACCAACTCTTTGGGCATCTACTGTGGTGCGCAGTATCCTCAAGATAGGAGAATATGGATCACAGACTGTGCATCATGGCAGGGGGAAGATTTGTACAGACCAACTCTTTGGGCATCTACTGTGGTGTGCAGTATCCTCAAGATAAGAGAATATGGATCACAGACTGTGCATCATGGCAGGGCTAGCCACTCGACGGTGTAAAATATGTCTCTAGGTGATTTGGTCATGTTGACTAATGTCACCAAAATGGGAATGGGTAGTTACTGGTGATAAGTGGGATGAGGACCCGGCCTACTTCGACCTACACCAGGAACCCATGCCAACGATGGGAGGTGTATATGTGCCCCTATTGGCCAGTGTGTGCACACCATAAAGCCCTGCAGCCCAGGGGTCAATATGCTACTTACCTGCTGGTGTCTAGTTGCCCAGCCTGAGTTACCTGGGATAGCTCTGTTGAGCGAAAACCAACCAACCTTACAAACATGAACTAAGAATTGCTACGCTTAATGTAAGTTCACTGACAGGATGCAGCTTAGAAGTGGATGACATGATGATACAGAGGAGGCTGGACATCTTATGTATACAAGATGGAAGGGCAGTGCAGCAAAGCCACTTGGCTTGGGATCCAGACTCTACTACTCAGGTGGGGTTCATGGTAGAAATGGTGAAGGAATTGTGGTGAGACAGAGGTTTCAGAAGGCAGTGAGAGATATCATCAGAATTAATGATTGCCATGAGTCTATCAGACTCCAGTGTAATGACAAGGCAGTATTCATAATTTCAACCTATGCCCCACAACAGGGTTGTGATAGTGAGGAAAAGTGCATTCAGACAGCAGTTGCAGGATCTACTAAATAAAGCAGGACAAAATGGATTGGTGTTGATACTGGGTGACATGAATGGACATATCAGGATAGACGGAACAGGATAGGAGTGCCTGGGTCCACATGGGTGGGGCAACACGAATAAAGAAGGAGAAGCCGTTCTAGACTTCTGTCTGGCAAATGACTTAATAGTAGCCAACACATGGCTCAGAAAGAGAGACAGTTACAAGATCACATACAAGAGTAGCCAACATGCAACAAAGGTAGACTTCCTCCTAGTAAGGAAAAGGCACTGGGGTAGAATCCAGGATTGCAAAGTCATCCCCAGTGAAACAGTCAGCACACAGCATAAACCACTAGTTGCCACACACAGCTGCAAGCAGTAGTCAGAGAAGGCTCGAAGGTCAACAGAGACCAGGGCTGAAGACCTGGAAGTTGTCTGGAAAGAAAGTACAGCAGTTCAAAGAAATACTCGGCGCTCTAACACCCCAAGAAGAGGAGGAAATGGGTGGAGCTGAAGAATGGCAGCGCCTAAAAACAGCATGTGTTAGTGGCCAAGCCAGGTATGGAAATGAGGTACATAAGGAAAGCTGGTGGTGGAATACAGAAGTCCAGGAAGTCATCAAAAGAAAGGAGTGCAGGAAGAAGGGGGAGCAGAAAAGACTGACCAGGCTAGGAAGGACTACTGGTTGGCTAACAAAGAAGTTGCAATAGCAACGAATATCGCATCAGAGGCACTGTACCAACTTCTGAAAAGGGACTCAGTAAGGGGCACAAAGAAGCTATATCAGGTTGCAAGGCAAAGAAGCTACATCAGGTTGCAAGGCAAAAACAGAAAGATAAAGAAGACAGTCAGACACCCTTCATAAGGAATGCCAGCAACAACCTGCTCACCAGTCCACATCAAAGGTAGATGGAAGGAGTACTTCCAGCAGGTTCTGAATGAAGAAAACCCCACAGAAACTGTAATGACCCAGAAAGACCCTACAATGAGAGAAGAGGAGGAGAAAAAGTAAAAACAGCACTAAGGAAAATGAAGTCAGGGAAAGCAACAGGCTCAATTGAGGTTACAACAGCTATGATAAAGATGCTGGGTGAGATAGGGACGAAATGGCTCCTGAGGGTACTCATAGCAGTGTGGAGAGAAATGCGTATTCCAGCTGACTGGAGAATAAGCATACTCATGTCAGTGTACAAGAACAAAGAGGACCATCCACAACTATGGGCAGTACAGAGGCATCACGCTCCTATCACATTGCATGAAAGTTCTGGAGAGGGCGATCGATAAACTGATGCAGAGTAGTAGAATGTAAGATGGGAGATGAGCAGTTTGGATTCAGATTAGGATGCAGCACAACTGACCTGATGTTTGCATTGAGACATACTTGAGAAGGAGCTAGAGAGGAGGTGAGAGTCCAACTGGGCATTCCTAGACTTAGAAGAAAGCATACAACAAGGTCCCAAGAAAGCTGATCTGGACAGTACTGCCTTAGTTTGAAGTCTCAGAAACATTGGCAGAATTAGTGCAGGCTATGTACAAGGATCCAATGACTCAAGTAAGAAGAGTATTCGGCCTCACAGAGAGGTTCCCAGTGGGGGTGGGTGCATAGTAGGGTTCAGCTCTGAGCCCACTGCTGTTCATACTGGTGATGGGACTACATTATCAAACAGGTTGGAGGGGACATATGAACAAAGTTACTGTATGCAGACAATGTGGCATTACAGGCAGACTGAGTAAGAACTTCAGCAAAGGACAGGAGAATGGAATGCAAAACTAAAGGCACATGGAATGAAACTATGTACAGATAAGACAGTGGTAAAGGCAGCATATTGGGGAAAATAGAAGAAGCTGAGACTAGAGATAGAAGGGAAGATAGTGGAACAGGTAAACAGCTTCAATTATCTGGGAGGGGTGGTTGAGGAAAATGGAAGTCTGAATGAAGAGGTCAAAGCTAGAATCAGAGGGGCTGCAGCCAACTGGCATAGAGTGTCAGGTACAGTCTATGACAGAAGAATGACAAAGAAGCTGAAAAGTAAGGTGTACAAGACAGTGGTGTGACCAATACCACTGTATGGTACAGAAACCTGGGCAGTAAAGGCAGAGCAGATGAAGCAGCTATAGGTGATGGAAATGAAGTGCCTGAGAACGGTGGTAGGATGCACATTGTGGGACAGATGAAGAAATGAGGACATAAGACCAGAAGCCGAAGTAGCTCCAATTGCAGAAAAGATCGAAGAGAACAGATTACAGTGGTTTGGACATGTCTGCAGAAAAGTAGAAGACAATCTGGTGATGAAGATTTGGGAGAGACAGGAACCACACCAAACACCAACAGCGGAACAAAGCACAACCACAGCAGTCCTCAACAAAACTGCTAGTATGGCAAGTGCAACGGCCAAACTAGTAATGCCAAAATAAAAAAAAAAAAATGAGGCCAGCACTCCAAGTGTAGAACGTAACTTAATTCCAAAAACGTGTAGTTGAAACCAGTTAAACCCAAACCTGTTTCGTCAGTAAACCTGCCTTCCTCAGTGGGAATACACATGCCATAATACCTTGGGGAAATAGACAAAAATATTCTGATTGGTTAATTCACAAATATTCATTTAAACCAAGGCTAAATAACTCCCCTAGCCTAGTTTAATGATGCAACATTTTTCTTTTTTTATTAAGTAGGCTATCCTATCTTATTTGTTCCATCTCCAAAGTTTTGAATATCATAGACAAGATTTAACCAACAGATTTGTATCCAGAGGGTATGATGTTAGGAATGTAGCTATTATTAGTGAATGGGCCTCCAAACAGGATAGATGTAAATTATTTGAATATCAAGATGGGTCAGATGGGGATAGCTCTTCTATTATTGGATTTACAACTACATTTGGTCATAGTACTATGCATTTGAGACAAATTATTGACAAATATTTGGATATATTATGGACAGAAGATAAACTATCAGAAATTCTTACTACAAGATGTATGTTCTCATATCGAAGGGACAAGACACTTGGATCATAGTCATTATAAACACAAATCAAATTCATTGACTTGTCAAACTACACTGACCGGTAATAAAGTAGTAGGATGCTATCCATGTGAACACGGTTCGTTATGTAAACATGTTTTCTAGCAAAAACAGCCTTCAGGTATATGACATCAAATTTTTCAAAAATTGCAGCTCAGATTGGGTTATCTACCTGGCTACTTGCTCTTCTGCTGCACGTACTCTAAGGATCCGTATTTCTGAACATTTAAGTGATATTAGGAACAGAAGACAATCTAATGCTCTACATAAAAACATTCCCTTAAACATTCTTCAGCTGAATTTAAGTTTCTTGTTATTAACAAAATTCAAGGAGATGGAACAAATAAGATAGGATTACATAGCCTACTTAATAAAAAAAGAAAAATGTTGGATCATTAAACTGGGGGAGGTTATTTAGTCCTGGTTTAAATAACTATTTGTGAATTAACCAGAATGTTTTTCTATGCATTTTTTCTCCAAAGTATTATGGTATGTGTATTGTTCCCACTGAGGAAGACAGGTTTACTGCCGAAACTGGTTTGGGTTTAACTGGTTTTGACTACACTGGATGTTGCATTGTTCATTTTTGGAATGGTTACATTCCACACACAAGTCCTGGCCTCATTTTTTATCATCCTCAACACCAGTCAGTCTGAAGTGATGGCCCCCCAGGCTTCAGGTAGTAGCGATAAGCTCTCCCCTTCCTGACTGCAGCAGTTGGGCTGAAGTGATGGCCCTCCAGGCTTCAGGTAGTAGCGATAAGCTCTCCCCTTCCTGACTGCAGCAGTTGGGCTGAAGTGATGGCCCTCCAGGCTTCAGGTAGTAGCGATAAGCTCTCCCCTTCCTGACTGCAGCAGTTGGGCAACCCTTCAGGATTGCTGAAAGAATTTTTCAGAGAAGGGACCATAAAACCCTAGGTTTTGTAGACTTCCTATGCCCATAGGACAATGTCCACTATAAAATTACCCCCTCCTTTGCCACTGGAGGGTTCGTCCAAGAAAGCATCTTTGGTAAAATCCTGTGATTTTCTGAACCACATCATCCTTCCTTCTCATTGACTGATGGAGAAGGTACTTTGCAGAGCAAAGAGCAGATTCTTATGGCAGACAGGGTCTTACCTTACTGCTTGCTTCTGGGGACTGTCTCCTTAACCTTGCGTCCAAACAAAGTGAAACCATCAAAGGGGGCATTAAGGAAGGATGTCTTAAAGCCTTCCGCAAAAAATCACAACTGCATCTAGGCATGGCAGCATACAGCTAGGACGGTACCAGCTGCTCTAGCTATTCCATCAGCTGCACTGGAAAGCAGACCCATGGAAATATTAGAAAGGGAATTTAAGGTAGATAGCTGGGACTCCATTTTTCTAGACATCTGCCAACAAATTACCTGAAAAAGAGAATTGCTGATCACCTAATCAGTTCTCTTTGGAAACCTGTAATATGGGCAAGACAGTGCAGTGCTCCAAGAGAAAGTCACTGAAGCGCACGTCCATTTTCCAAATTTGGACAAAGCCCTAGACTCCTCATTAGGGGGGCTGGAAAGACGTACCCTCTTCGGACGGCTTTTCCTCTGTGGCTGCTGCTATAAAGTTTCCATCTACAGGAGGGGCTTTATTCCAGTGATGTCTACCCTTTGGTGCTGCCAAAATCTTGTCCAGTTTTGTGGAAATTGGTTCTGCTGTATCAGACTCTTTCCAGGCCCATAGCCATCAAATCAATGAGAGTGGCGACAGGGATGGTGGGACAGACATATTAAAATATCAGGTGACCTGGGATTTTTCACAGTACAACACAGGGGATGTGATGCTGTTTCAAAAATCCATGCCAGGGATGATGAAAGTACTATGCTAAACAGAAAGGGTACAACTTGCACAAATCAGCATATTAAAAAAAAAAAAAGGGTTTTAAAAAAGGCATGGGATAGGTTGGAAATCAGCAGGAAAGGGTGCTGCCAGCATCACTTGTGCGGACAAGGCAGATCTTTTGTCTTCCAAAGCAGATCTTTTGTCTTCCATCTTTTGTCTTCCTCTGCTGGTAAGTGTGTACATATTAAATGTGCAAATACACACACAACATAACAAGCCTGTGTATAACTCAACCTTAATGCAGTGGTTACCTGATGACCTGTAACAGCACTACAGACAATGACAGGAAGTCTCCTGGCATACAGTACTATCCCATGAAATCCTACAACTGTCACATTCTGAATCCTCTCCCCCAACACACAAACATGCACACACAACCATTAGGTCTACTCCAGAAAAAAAGGATGTCATTGTCCCACTGTACACATCCCTCATTAGACCCATTACAGAATACAACGCCCCATTTGGTATGTACCTCTCAAGGCATCTGCAACAACTGGAAAGGCCACAGAAATACCGCACTTAACATTTTTTTTTTTTTTGACCATCTAAAAAAAAATCCACCTATACTCTGTCGCATATAGTCTACTCAGAGGTGATCTCTGCTTAACATACAAGGCCATGTCAAACCCAGAGCTGTTGGACATGCTACACAAAGAAATCCCAATCCCTCAGAGCCACACACTCCAGGGATCCAAACCATGTCATCACAATGAACAAAACAAGCTGGAGGATAGATTTCTGACCCAGAGCCTCCCAGACTCTGGAATAGACTGCCCATACATGTCAAGCAGAGCGCCTCTTTGTCCCTCTTCAAAGGGAACCTTGATGATTGGAGATAGGAAATTCAACCCGGGAATCACGTCAGTCATCCTGCTAGACAAAGGTCCAGGGAAATAAATATTGTGGGAAGAAATAGCCAAGGAATTGTTATGGCTAGGCTTGTACAAGCCCTAGGGCTGATAGCCTAGTACCAACCCATGAACCTAGTACCAACCCATGAACCTATAATCAGTGAGTCACCCTGACCAAAACAAGATAAAAGAAAAAAAGTTATCCCATGACGAATATTATTAGGTTGGATGCAATCTCTGCAGCATCCTATCCAGCAAGGAGCACTACCATAAAAAAAAACTATGGGCTGTATCACAGGATCCAAGTTTAGTTTCTTTTTGTGCCTCATGCTCTATAATTTATTTTGTTCCATTCCTCTCGAATAGATCTTCCTTCGCTGTGTTACTTTTCCCAAAATGCTGCTGCACCACCAATCAGTTCAAGTCAACTCAATGGAGACTAAACCTAGACTCTAGTGCAGTAATCCTGAATCAGCCAGATGTGGCTAGAAACACAGCAACCTCCAATTACTTACATATTTCACATCTTCCAAACTACTTATCATCCTGCTAGCATAATATTCAATCTCCTCACCCTAAAAGGATTTAAAGGTCCTCAAAAGCAGTCGTTTATGCACCATTTTCACCCACATCCAAAAAGCACCTATTATATCCCCACAGGTCTATGGTTATAGCCTACATCAATGCAGAACACATGTATAATGACTTTTTGTGGTCTGAATATTCTTAAAAAACAATCCATACCTGGTTACCTGACAGTGGAGACACAAAGTGATGGCTATGCAGGTTGCGCCCCGTATTCACATGTGTCAGTCGAACAGATTGTCCACATTTGACTGGTGCTCCCCTCACACATCCATTATCCACCTTCCCTCGAATTTTCCAATAACTGTTGGCATCATCAGGTGCTTCAACACCAGTGACTGACTGCTGTCCGCTTCCTGCATAAACATAATTTTGTTACAATATTGTCATATACCGCTAGACAGAGATTATACCACCATTACTCACATAATATATCACACTTGTACGACAGCAGAAAGACAAAAGATTACATAATGTGTCCTTTCAGTACATTTAACATCCTACCTCTCTCTCTTCCACCCTTACCTTACATCTTCCCATTATCCACCTGTCCCATACTCTCTTGAGCACCTAGCTGGAGCTCTCCTCCACAAACTATTCCGGTGGTCCATCCCATTGGTCTGCAACTCTAAGTGAAATATTCTTGCATATCCAAGGGGTACTTGGTATGTGCAAACTACCACTGTCTTCTCCTCCATTCTCTGTTCTCCTTTAGGATGGCCCCTTCACATCTTCCTGATATGATCTTGTGCTCTCATACCACAGCCTCTTGATGTCTTCTGGTTTCTAGTGAGACCAGCTGCAGAATCTAGTCTGCATTCCACCCAACTTTCGGGTGACTTTTCTCTGGACTCAGTGCACCCCCATTTTTACTTTTATGGGTTCTAGAACTGTACAAAGCACTTGAGGTGTGACCATGACCTGAAAGAGTATCAGCATTAACTCTCCACTTCTGGACTCCATCCCCCCCAAGAGGATACACCCAAACATTCAGTTAGTTGCCATCACTGCCCCTTCACTCTGTTCCTCATAGTCACTCCAAGTGGTATCAGCAACCTCAGAATTTTTCCTACACTTTTGTCAAGAACTGCTGCTGTGACTCAAAAATGAAGCACACATTCCAGTCCACATGACCGGCCTTTGCAACCCTCTCTCTAGGCTCTCCCTAGCAGTCTACTGCTGCATGCATATTTGTGCCATCAGTAAGAGACTGCTTCAATTTTCTATTCCCTCAGATACATCTGAAACACACAGAGATAGAGAGACATCTGAAACACACAGAGATAGAGAGACATCTGAAACACACAGAGATAGAGAGACATCTGAAACACACAGAGATAGAGAGACATCTGAAACACACAGAGATAGAGAGACATCTGAAACACACAGAGAGACATCTGAAACACACAGAGAGACATCTGAAACACACAGAAAGACATCTGAAACACACAGAAAGACATCTGAAACACACAGAGAAACATCTGAAACACACAGAGAAACATCTGAAACACACAGAAAGACAGAGATACATCTGAAACACACAGAGAGACAGAGAGAAAAGAGCTGGACCCAGGACAGACATGCACACAGAGACACAGACACGCACACAGACAGATGTACGCACACACACGATGTATGCACACACAGACACAAGATGTACGCACACACATACAAACAGAAAACAGCTGGACCCAGGACAGACACAGACACGCATGCACAGACACGCACACACACAGACAAGAGCTGGACCCAGGACAGACAAGACAGACACACACACACACAGAAAAGAGCTGGACCCAGGACAGACATTTGTGGTACTCTAATAAACTTTCCTTATTCTTAATATTGTCCTTCTCACAACAACCATACATCCATCTAGTTCCTCAGACCTAGCTCTACTTCCCAAACCCACCAGTTACCCAGATAGTCACCTGTGCAGCAGAGAGTCAAAGGACTCCATGAATTCCAGGTAGTCCAACTCTCTCCTGTAAGTTCAAATGTATGGAGGTCAAAAAACTGATCAGGCTTGATCTCATGCATTTCAGGATGAAAGCGGTCTTCTCTTACTGCTTGTGCAAATAAAATAGTGAAAGTTTTTGTTCACACAAAGTCAAAATATCATTCAAGTTGTTGTTCACTTGGTATATGTGATGTAAACAAACAAGAATACTGTAATAACACACGTAAGACCCCAGTGGACTAATGGATAAGGCATTGGCTTCCTAAACCAGGGATTGTGGGTTTGTAGTCCTAAACCAGGGATTGTGGGTTTGTAGCCTATCTGGGGTAACAATCTTGGGCACAAAGTGGTGCAGCGGTTAAGCATAGTCATCTCACAACAAGAGGTTCTCCAGTTCAATTCTCAGCTGGGGTGCCTTCTATGCAGAGTCTGCCTGCCCTCCTTGCGTTCACGTGGGTTTCCTCTGGGTGCTCTGGTTTCCTCCCACATTCTAAAGACACGCATTTGCAACATTTCGCCCTGGACCTCTGTTGAAAACAGCCAGACTTTCCTGGTAAATAAATAAGCAAAAAGTAAGTGAGTTAAGGGCTCTAGGAAAGCCATCAGTAGCATATTACTGAGAATGTTAACTCCTTGTCCCCTCCTCACCCACCATCTCTCCTGCCTGCTACCATCTTAGTTAACTCCTCTGACAAATCATGAAAAAGCACCACAATATATCCCCACCTCTTGACCATGGTGCCCACTTTGTTAGACTGAAACAAGGAGATAGCTGAATAAAGCCCTAAAACCAGTTTCAGAGAAATCTGGTATTTCCTTCTTTCCTTGCCCCTGCTGGCTGTCTCTCAGTCGCCAAAACCCTTTTCTGTCTCTCCAAGTTGGCTCTCGTATAGGACAAGGGGTACTCGTGGGGTGAAGCTATCTCTAACACTTCAATCACCCCTGCCCTCGTCGGGGTTTGTGCTTGCTGCCTCCCTCCCTAAGCTACACCATCAACCCTCCTGCCATTTTCTACACAGAGTTGGGGTGTTGTGTAGCTGTCACCATCTGTCTCTATTCAATGTGCCTCTCCTACCTTCAACTCTTATGCCTGACTGTCTCAGGTCTTCCCTCTCACAATCCATCTCTTTGATGGATATCCTAATTTCCTCTCGCCTTCTTCTGTCTTTCCAAAGTTTTCTTCACCAAACATTGCCTTCTGCTTTCCTACACATGTGAAAAATTACCGTATTCTGTTCTGTGACCTTTTCTGCAACTGAACTTTCATTGGCTTCCATTCTTATGTCTTCATTTCCTAGTCTCTCCCACAGTGTGCATCCTACCACCCATCTCAGGCACTTCATCTCTAGCACCTCTAGCTTCCTCAATTGCTCTGCCTTTACTGCCCAGGTTTTTGTTCCACGATCACACAACTGCTTTATGCACCTTACTTTTCAGCTTCTTTGGCATTACTCTGTCACACACGAACCGACTCTTTGTACTATTTGGCTGCAGCCCCTCCGTGTCTAACAACTGTTAACCTTTTCCACCATTTTCCCTTCCATTTGTAGCCATTACAACTGTTATCTATACTCAGTTTTATCCCATGTGCCTTCAGTCTTGCATTCCATTCCCCTACCCTTTGCTGAAATTCTTGCTCAAAGTCCATCTGTAATGTCACATCACCTGCATACCTCCCTAGGATACACCTGATCCCCTTTGTCATCTCTCCTGTTCTCTTTCTACAAGTCCTCTTGGCTAGTATGTCTTGTGCACTCTGCCCCTTCTAACCGGCCATATGTCCTTCTTTGCACACCTCTGCGAACACCTGCATCTACAAATTATAACACAAGTCTACTCAGTACTATCATACACCCCATATTCAAGCGTAATACTCTATGTACCTTAGCACAGATGAATAGACTAAAAAGTGTATAGGACAGCTTTTAAGGCAATACCTACATGAATGTTATGCAGTATGGGGTGGGTTCAAGCAAATCAATTCATTCTGCACAAGTTACCAGATAATTGGCAAACTAACCTACAAAATTTTACATGGTAAAATGCTGATAGCAAAACTCCAAAATACACTAGTAGACATCTGTAATGTTACAAGATTGCACTTAAAGCAATTGGAAGGGAACTATTTATTACTCAGTACCTGAATTTTGTAACAAGCTTCTTTTAGCAGTCAGACACATTAGTAATTCTTAAACAGTGATAAAAACTCAAACACAGCTTTAAATCACTGTATATAGAAATAACTTTTGTAAAACAGAAGGTAAGCGCTTTCACAGAATAACCTCTGCTTCATCAGATCATTACAGAACACAAAAATCTAAGTGGGTGCTATTTAAAATAAACACTCAACCAATCACAGAAAGTTCAGCAAACATGTGATAATAAAAAAACTCCCAATCAATAACAGCCTACGATTTCTTGAAGACATAGCAATAAAACAATATTACCATCATAAAATATAAAGATTTGTTAAGCTTGTTCCAAACACAGTAATAAATCATAAAACACATTGAGCAGCCTGGACTATCCTGGTAAACAAATGTAAAATAAATAAAATACATGTTGCTTCAAACCTGACCATAAACAGATAAATGCATTAATTGTAGAAGCAGAAAGAGCATCAGGAACTTACTTGAATGCACAGGTGTAACAAAAATGACAAACCTAAGAAATGTCATGCATAAACTCTGCACACTCCCCAAAAGCAACATTACAAACATTTAAACCTATTAAACCTAGATATGCAGTTCTATACATGTAGCAACTGAGAAAAAAAACAATATTCTAATGGAAAACTAAGATAAAAACAAAAGCTGTATAAAAGTTCTTGTGCAACAAATAAAGAGAGAACACTACACACCAGTTTAAACAAGGAACAAAACAGAAAAAAAAAAGATGTATCAAGACCCGTCAGTGTCGCAATGGTCTTTTCTTTAAAACAGGTTTAAGGGAGACCCACTCATTTAAATCTGGCTCAACATATGCTTTCAACAGTAAACTCCATCTCTGTTCACATACTTCAGTTCTGTTATCAAATTCCCTAGGATTGCAACTCTAAAACAAAAAAACTTAAAAGTAATGGCTAGTTCCTTTCAACATAATGTGTTTGGCTAAAGCACTAGTGTTTTCACATCTGCCTATATCATTCAAGTGTTCCAAAATCCCATCCTTAAACAACCTATTGGTCTTCCCAATATAGAAGGCAATGCATGTGCAATAGGTAGAAAAATATACAAGGTCCTTGCTTTTACAATCAGCACAAAAGTCTGAATTGAAGGTGACAT
The DNA here is from genome assembly GCF_019279795.1 of Protopterus annectens. NCBI lineage: Eukaryota > Metazoa > Chordata > Ceratodontiformes > Protopteridae > Protopterus > Protopterus annectens. Next base: position 782,654,043 of record NC_056733.1, on the reverse strand, counting down.
CAGAAATATGTGTAAACAAGGTACATGTAAAGATGTAATCACAAGCCTTACAGTTATAGCATCTAAAGGTCCCATTCCTTTCTGATAGCACAGAGGTGTTCCTATAACAGAATTGTCTTTTTAGAGACCAATTATTTCTAAATTAGAACTTCAGTTCAGAGTCAATGACCCGTCTAACTTCAGGATCGTCTAGTAAAATAGGCCAATTCTTACGCAACAAACTAGACCAACATCACTGGAGTATGTGAACGTAGTTCTACACTTTCACAGCATTGTGTCACCAATATAATTATCACGTCTATGTTCAGCTCCCCTTGAAAAATAAGGTTTACCTTTAGTGCTTCCTAGTGATTACTAGAGAATCTTTGAAGTTCTTAGATATCTCTGTATGCAGACAAGATCTACATATTTCAACATGTATATACAGGAAAAACTGTAAAAAGAACACCGAGAAGTAGTATGCATCCATGTCACATTACACGGAATATCCTGAAAGGCCAGTTTTTAAGAGTAATGGGGTTACACAATAAAGATGATGATCTGCAGTTAGCCTTTAAACAATTAAGAGATTTTGTGGAGACGGGTTACAGTCTATTGTAGAGGAATGCACCACTTCTGCCTTAGCCCTTAGAAGCACTTTAGAAGTTTTTTTTTTTTTAATTAATATGATCACGACTGCTGAACTTTCTGTGATTGAGTGCTTATTTTAAACAGCACTGAGATTTTGTGTTCTGTAATGGTCTGATAAAGCAGAGGTTACTCTGTGAAAGTGCTTACTTTCTGTTTTAATAAAGTTACTTCTATATACAGTGATTTAAAGCTGTGTTTGAGTTTCTCTAGTAACCACTGTATCGGGTTACCATGGTAAGATCTATCTGGAGTGGGTTACTATAATAAGATCTACCTGTTGCAAATTCATCCCAAGTAATTTACTGCCTTAAAGCTGTCCACACAAATGACATTTCACACCAGCATAAAGTGAGGCACCCCCTTTTCTCCAAGACAGTAAATAACAGGCAAGCAGTCACTGCCATCAGTTGACTTAACTAAAGGGCCCTCTTCAATTCATCCATTGGTTGGGATTTATCACTTCCAACTATCAATGTTTACCAACTTTTTTGGAAAAATCTCACATTTAAAAGGTGCAAAAAATTTGTGTCAATGTAAACCATGCTATCACACTTCAGCTACCCATCAGCATCTAAGCCCACAGCCTACCAACGTCTCCCTAACCACCAATGCACATCTTCCTGCAAACCAAAACAGCAATATGTCAACAGTCAAACCTCTCTTAACCAATCAACCCATTCATAACCCATCATCTGTGGTGAGAGTCAAAAGGAAGGGGTCAATATCTACACATCCTTTAAGGACAGTTCAAATTGTCTCCCTGCCTAACTGGCATGCACCCAGCTTGGAACTGGGGAGAGATTTGCAATGAGCCATCTGTGGGGGACATCACCTCATCCACAAGAGGCATTCCCTCCAAGAAGCCCCACCCCTCCCCTTTCAGCATGAGAGGTGGTGTCTTCAGTCACTACCATGGATACTGCGCTGCCCAGTGTTCCATGAATGCATACAACCTCCATACAATCCTCCCCCCAGGAGAAGCGCACAAGCTATATCCCTTCATTCCTCCTTCTCCCTGCCTGGCTCTTCCTGTGCCAGGGCCGCTAAACAAACCACAGTTGCCTGGGTTGCTCTCAGGTCTCCACCCCTCTTTGCTATAGAGTCAGTTAAGTAGCACATAAGCATATAATTGTCCAGCTTACAGGAAACTACAAAAGCCAAGGCTGAACATAGCAGCTACCTAGTGACAAAAGAGGCCTTGTGAGGGTTTGAAGGAGATCCATATGTTTTACATACAACAGGCATGTTCTTTCTTTATCAGATGATAAAACAATCCTCTTTGATGGGCCTACGGTTGGGCTAAATCCCAAGCAGTAACTAAAAAGACTGAAGAATCCAGAAGCAAGAGGTTCAAAAAGCTAACTCTTGTAATACAGTTGTAGCGACGGAAGCCAAATGACTGTAGTTGGAGTCAAGATGGTAATGCTTGGTGAATGTGTGTACTGAGAGTGTAAACATTCTTGAGGCAAACATGGGGGTATCCATTCTAAAAGGTGTAATGAACTTTGGACAGTTTCTTCGGTGGGCATTTAACCACTTGATGGAAAAAAGACAACATAGCTTCCAGTCCACATGGACAAGGTTTGTTTGGAAACTGTCAGCCCTTCCCTCTCTGCAGCAAAAGAGATGAACAGCTGATCAGTTTTCCAAAACCTGGGCACTAGGTTCAGGTAAACATCACAGGTGCTGCTAAACATCCAAAGTGTGAAGAACTCTTTCTATTCAGCTCTGTCCCAGCAAAGAAAACAGGGAGAAGGGATTGGTTCAGAACCACTCCAGAAGCCACTTTCAGAGGGAAAAAAAATAAATAAATAGGGCCTACTCCTAAAGGACACCTGATCCTTGTGATACACCAGCTACAGTTCCCTACATATGAAGGCCTGAGGTTCTGACATCTTATGAACATTTTCCAGGATTCAGGACCACTCAGCCAGCTTGCTGGGCAAGCTTATCAATCATGAGGTTTAGATCTCATGGAGGGGCGTGGAGTATCTTTAATGGAGCTGCATTACACTGTTAAGGAACTGTTTAGCCACTCGGTGCTCGCTCACAAGCCTGCCCTCCAGAAGGTCGGGATGAGCAAAAATAGCTGGCACATGCACTATGATAATCGAATAAAGGCCCAGAATTAACAGGTTCCTCAGATATGGATGATGTGAAGTTACTCCCTTTAGTAGGGCCACACCCCTTGAACCATGTGGCAGTTAAGATTCTCGTCACTTGACCAAGGAAATGTTGGTCATCAAAACCTGCAACACATACAGAGAAAGGAAAGAAGTCCCAGCAAAAAAAAAAAAATAAAAAAATAAAAAATGTGAATCCAGGCTCTAGTAATGGGTCTGACAATATACCACCACTTGTTGTGACCACATATTGGCGCTGTGACTACTGGTACTACACAGTTCAATGCACCATCTAGCAAACTACACCACAAAGACCATAAGAATCCTTGAATGAAGAAGAAGCAAGAAGATCCAGGTTTGGACCTTGTGCTACAACTGTCCCTCAGGAAGCCAAGACAATGGCGTTCTGGGACTTTCTTCCACAACGGGAACAAGCAGCACCACAGAGTATCTTGCTTTGTGCCTGTGAAGACTAACATTTGAGAAAAGTCCTCACTGACCCAACCCAGTCTGGCTTTTTCCAAGGGAAGGTTCATGCCTACTAAACCTGGTAGATTTCTTTGAAAACTTCACCAAGGCAATGGATGAGGGAAAAAGCTGCATACCTCTTACCTGGACCTGGCTACAGCATTTGGTACAATACCGCACTATGATATAGTTGACAAATGTACCAAACTGGGCAAAAACTCCTACATAACTTTCTGGATTGCCAGCTGGCTCACAGACAGGGCCCAGAAAGTCAGTATGTTGAGACCACTTCCACTAAGGGGCCAGTCACCAGCTGGGTACCTTCTGGGCTCTGTGCTGGGACAGCTCCTATTCGCGAGCTGGGAGCCTCAGGGCTCTGTGCTGGGACAGCTCCTATTCGCGAGCTGGGTACAGCTCCTATTCGTGAGCTGGGTACCTCAGGGCTCTGTGCTGGGACAGCTCCTAGTCACCAGCTGGGTACCTCAGGGCTCTGTGCTGGGACAGCTACTATTCACCAGATGGGTACCTCAGGGCTCTGTGCTGGGACAGCTCCTATTTGGCATTTACTTCTCATAAGTAAAGGCTACTGTCAATACCTTTGGCTGACCAAGTTCACAGAAGACTGCAAATTGGGCACTGCCAGATTCCTCCCATGACACAAACATTTCACAAGAGGGTCTAATACAGACAGCCACCCACCCAGGCCAATTACTCCATAGACAAGATACCCATAAAAGTTGACCCGGTAGTCAGGGATCTGGGAACATATGCAGACAGTACCTAGTCTTTGCCTAATATATGTGGTCAAGGCAGTAAGAAAATCATACTATGCCACCCAATTTATAAGTAAGGACATGACATCCAGGTCAAAGGAAGTCATTGTATATTTTGGCCCTTATCAGACCCACAAATGAATACAATGCCCCCTTCAAAAAGGGCCTGCCAGACATATGCAGCAGCTGAAATGCTCACAAATGTTCCTTAGCAAGAGAATCCATGATAAAACACACTGTTCTATGTGGACCACCTTAAAGTACTCAGTCTCCTATGAGTTACGGAGAGGCAATCTATTCATGGCATACAAAGAGTCCCCAGATCCAGCTCTGATGGACATTTTGCACATCCACAAAATGAAGAGCACCCATCCATGTGAAGCAGAGTCTATCCCAAAAAAGTATAACCTTGACCAATGGATGGGAGAGAGGAAATTCACCCCATGTCTCTGACAAACAGAGACAGACAGTAACTATACCCAAACATACACCCTACATAACCTTTAGAAACTTCTTAAAATATCCCCTCCTAATAAATTCCCATGACACAAAGGGACACAATTAGGTTGGGCTGTGTGGCTAGGTTTATAAAGTCCCTGGTGGTCACTAGCCTAGAATATACCTATGAATCTATACAGTTAAATCAGGAATTCAAACATTGGAGCCATCACAAGCCAGATGCCCAGGGATGATCTATATGGATGTTCTTCTCCTACAAGTTCTGCTACCACGGCTAACACTTTAGAACATTCTCTGGGCAATTACACAAGTAAATTGGCATTATTTTGTATAGAAAATTATGCCCACCCACAGCACAATGAAGGAACCACTTGTGTGAACCCCTGAACGCTGATGCACAAGGAGGGGTCCATCACATACAGGAATGTGATAGGTTATGCCCATATTGCTACAGCATGCTGTAAGTGAGAGTCCTTGTGTAGAACTGTATATACTGGAGATGCAAGAAGCAGTCATTGAAATCCTAAATGGGACAGAAATTACCTGTCCCCTACAGAACCAGAAGTGGGAATAGAACCCCAACACCAAGTGTTGGCCCACCTGAAAAGCTCCGCTGAAGTTTAGTGATCTCTCAGTTGGCCTATTGTGGGGGAGGATCTGAAAACTCCCAAGAGTGACTAAGCCTAGAAACAAATGAGACTTGCTAATGGTTCTCCAAAAACAAGGTAAACTCTCGGAGCTTTTCCAATTACAGGCATTCTTAGATAAAAGTCAGGTCTGCCTTAGCAGTGTCAGGTAGACAACCTTAGTGGAGTTTTCAGCACTGGAGGTGTTGTATAATGCCAAAATGCCTTCAAGCAGGAAGATTATTGCCCATTTGGACCTACGCAAGTCTAGAAAAAGAGGCTCTTGGTGAGGGCCTGTTCAAAAACATCCCCACCCTTGGTGAGGGTCTGTTTTTCTCCTTTAAAAGTTACTAACCCAGTCCTGTGTAGCCTGGATCAAAAACCACTACCCCTTCAAAATCCAGGATACCATTGCAGAGATCTTCCATGACAGAATGCAACCTCAGTCACACCGCCCTAGGTAGGCATATATCTACACCTGTGACCCTGAAGATAGAAGAAGCAAAGTCAAAACTATAGAAAGCTACATGAAAGGCCAGTTTAGAAGCAGCAGACTGGGTCCAAATAACATCCTCCTTGAGATAAGATTCAGGGAGGTCTTCCAAGTTTTTCCAGCACCTGAACCACCTAGGAAATGTGGAATTTGGACCAGAAAGACAAGTAGTTGAGGACTTCAAAGTTCTTTGATGGCAGAAAAGTCTACTGCTAAATCCCCTATCTACAGCTTGTCTCCTTGCCTGACACCAGTACCTTTGTGGACCAAAGGGATTACAAACAAATTCCAACACATGTGAGAGATGCAACCATATAGCCAAACTGGAGGCTAAGCTCTCTCAACTCAGTACTGGCATAACCAGTCAGGAGGAGAAGGAAACCACACTCACTACAATTCCAGTCTCACATAGACCTACCACAACAACAAAACAAACACAAACACACAAAAACATACTCGGAGGCTCTAAATAAAAATCTGCCTAAGCAGCAGAGACCTCCAAAGCAGACACCCAAGCAACCGCTACCCCAAAACAAAACACGTGCAACACATAGCTCACAAAGCCAGTGTGCCGAACAGTCACAGCCCTTAAGGCTAAACAACACACCTGATACACTTGTAATAGGTGACTCTACCGTCAGGCACACTGACGCCCGCTCACCAGGCTGAACAAGGAGAAGGTCACGGTGAGCTGCCTGTCGGGCGCTAGGATCCGCCACATAACACAAGCACTCAGGTCACTCCAAGGCAAGTACAAATATGACTCAGTCATTGTCCATGCTGGTGTGAATAACCTGAGACGCACCTCCCTGGACTACATGAAAAGAGACATAGAGGAGCTCTCTGAGCATGTAGCCCAGGCCGGTATGACCCTGACCTTGAGTAGCATCTTACCCTCACCAAGAATGATGCCACAATATGAAGACAAGATGATCAATTTCAACAATTGGCTTAAGTGTTGGTGTCATTCAAAGGGGATCCAATGCCTGTCAGCCTGGGATGACATGCTCGACAAGCCACGATGCTTCGCTAGGGACGGCTTGCACCTGTCACCCATGGGCTTTCGGATATTGGCAAAGGCTCTTGCTACCCCCATAGTGCCTTTTTTAGGCAAGGCTCAAAAGACAAACCCACCTCCATAGGTATCACAAGGGATAAGAAACTAAGAGTAATGCTACTCAACGCCAGAAGTCTAAACCTCAAGATGCACACACTCGAAACTCTCCTTAGCATGCAGAACATCGATATATGTGCAGTAACAGAAACCTGGTTCAAGGCTCCCGAGAGCACCCCAGCACTACCAGGTTATACCTCATACCATGATTTTCGGCCCCAAAACTTGGACCGAACCACAAAAGGAGGGGAGTATCAATATTCGTCAAAGATACCCACACCTCCAGGTTGGTGGCACAGCACGAAGCATCAGAGACTATCCATGTGCAACTAACTGTGGGTAAAACTGCCTTCCAGTTTATAGCCTGCTACAGACCACCCTCCCAAACACAGGAACCCCACTCGGCCTTCCTGAGAATACTGGAAAATATGAAGGTCTCTCCAAACACCATTATATTGGGCGACTTCAACTACCCAAACATAGACTGGGAGCATTACTCTAGCTACAACACCCTAGCCCAAAGGTTCCTAGAATTTATAAACTCAAATGCTATGGAACAACTTGTTACCACTCCCACAAGAGGGGAAAACATACTGGACCTGATCATCACCAACATGGGGACACTATGCTCCAGACCAGAAGCGTATCCCTCACTGGTAAGATCAGACCATAAACTAATCTCACTGGATATTCACATCCCGACCCCACCCCCTACCCAGAAAACCACAGTGAAAAACTTCTCTAAAGCAAATTTCACACGCCTCAAAACAGAGGTGAAATCCTTCAAAGCCCCCGGGCCTGTGGAAAATACGGCCCAGACCGCAGAATCCTTTATAAACGCATTCTATGAACACCTTCAGGAATGCATGGATCATGCAATCCCAAATAAAACCAAGACCCAATCCTCCAAAGGCAGATGTCCTGTCTGGTGGACCCCAGCCATAAGCAAACTATACAATAGAAGGAGGAAGCTACTACATGATAGAGCAAAATCCCAAAAAGGGAAGGCATCTCTGATCAGTATTAGCAAAACTACGGCACTCATAAAATCGCCTAAGGCCAGCTTCGAGAGAAAAATTGCACAGGACACTAAGGATAATCACAAGGCTTTCTTTAGTTATGTTAGGAACCTGGGTGGGAATTCCCAGATATGCTCAGAATTAGTCCAAAATGACAAAAATACACAGAGCCCACAGACATTGCCAACATCCTAGCTGACAGGTTCAGTGCAAACTTCTCCCCCCCTCCCCACCAAAAGGGCAAATATCTATCCCAACAGAGTGCTGCCCCCCTGACATCTCAGATGCTCAGGTAAGAGCCGCCCTCTCCAAAGCAAAAAACACAGCATCAATGGGACCAGATGGTGTGCTGGGCTGCGTCCTACATGAACTCCAAGAAGAGCTAAACCCAAACATAAAACTACTGTTCAATCTTAGCCTTACTACAGGATATGTACCCAAAGAGTGGCGTACAGCAACAGTGGTCCCTCTCCACAAAGGTGGTGCCTCAACGGATCCTGGAAACTATCGCCCATAAGCCTGACTAGCTTGGTCTGCAAAGCTATGGAAAGGATCATCATGGACCTTATAAATAAAGATATTGGGGACCTACAGACACTGGATCCTACCCAGTTTGGCTTTGTTAAGGGCAGATCCTGCCTCTTAAACCTGGTCAATTTCTTTGTAACAGTCACCAAGGCCATTGACTAGGGGAAGGTGGTCCACACAGCCTACCTGGACCTCGCAAAAGCCTTCGATACAATACCCCACTCGGGCATTATAGATAAGCTCACCAGCTTAAATATAAACCCCTATGTCACTAGATGGGTTGCAAACTGGCTCAAAGACAGAACCCACATGGTTAGAATTGCTGGAGCCATGTCAGACTCCAAACCAGTTACAAGTGGCGTCCCACAAGGCTCAGTCCTGGGACCTCTCTTGTTCGGTATATATTTCTCGGTGGTACAGGCCAACACGGAAGGACTGTGGCTGACCAAGTTTGCAGATTACTGCAAACTGGGTGCCATAATCAACTCTCCAGCCGACACAAGCATCCTCCAAAAGGGCCTCATAGAAACAGACAACTGGTGCCAGAGCCATGGCCTCAAGCTAAACGCCCAAAAGTGTATAGTCATCCCTTTGGCAAAACAAAGTGCCCACAAATTACCACATGGGTGGTAATCCATTAAGTACAGAAGAAGTCATTAGGGACCTGGGGACCCAAGTTGATAGGAATCTCTCATTTGACAACCACGTGGCCAAAGTGGTTAGAAAAACATTTTATATAGCCCACCTAATCATGAAGGGATTCACATCTAGATCAGGGGAGGTCATCGTGCCTCTTTACTCATCCCTCATCAGGCCCATAATTGAGTACAATGCCCCTTTTGGGATGTATCTTACCAGACACCTGCAGCAACTGGAAAGACCCCAAAAGTACCTCACCAAGAGGATCAAAGGGCTCAAACAGATGCCATATGCTGCCCAGTTAAAGAAACTCCAGCTCTACTCAGTGGCATACCGCCTGCTCAGAGGCGATCTGTGCCTGACGTATAAAGCCATGTCCAACCAGGAATTAATGGACATGCTGCACCTCAGAAAATCCAAATCCCATCGAGCTACCGAGAGACTTTAACCTCAGCAATGAAATAAATAGGACATGCTGGAGGGACAGATTCATAACACAGAGGCTCCCTTCACTCTGGAATAAAATCCCAGTCCAGGTTAGGCAGAGTCCCACATTGACCCTCTTCAAGAGGAATCTTGATGAGTGGATGGGAGATCATGGGTTTACCCCGGCTATCACTTCTGTGTCACTGTTAGACAGAGGCACAGTATACTAACCTCAAAAAAGGTATAGCAAAATTAATTTAAAATGGGTGGCGAAAGCCAAATACACTCTGGCTAGGCTTATAAATGCCCTAGGGCAGATAGCCTAGTATGAACCTATGAACCTATATGGCCTGGCAAGGGACTCCCTGCATTCAGCTGAGGGCTTGAAAAGGTGTCGGCCTTTCTGAGGGCCATAATACCACTGGCAAGGTGCCTCCAGGCATCCAAAGCAAAAAGACGATATGTCCTAAGGCATCTACCCCCCCCCCCAATACACAGCATGGCATTTATCAACAAAAGGGACAGAACCATGCCAGTCCTCGGTGGACTTCACTCACCTTAGTCTCCCCAAAAGGAGGGGCATCTACTGGGAGGATACGGAGTTAAAATATGGACACTTGCTGTCCTTGTCTGCTTAAGAAACAATAGCTTTGTCTTCAAACTCTTAAGGAGAGCCAGAGAGGAAGACAGCCCTAGTGATTCCATCAAAAATAGGAGTGGGTTCAGATCAGGTCTCGCTCATGGTTAAACGTCAAGTTCTGCCTAATTACGCACAACATAGATCTCACGTGCAAGCATGCACTTGCCAAATGTGGTAAATAGGAGAGACAAGAGTAGCTTGTGCCACATTGGCAGCAAACAACAAACCTACTTATTCCACCAACCAGACAAGGCTGGACTTGATGTCCAAACCCTGAGCTGCAAATCTTGGTATGAGACAAAGCTCCCCCAAACAGGGGCTGACAGAAATTGTTAGGTTTAAGTCCCTGGAAGATGAGAATTCTACCTTCAGGACACTATCCCAGCACCTGTGGACTCAAGAAGCTGATCTCTGGAATCAGGCCCAGTGGCCCTGGGCTCTAGCTGATCAGTTTAGAATGAATAGCTGGTGTCAGCACCCCAAGATGAAGTGTCTAAGAAAGCAGCCAGATATCCCACTTATATGCCAAAGTACATTACTTACATGGGCTCCAGTCCTTGCTATTCAAGGATAAACTCAGCAACTATGGGTCTGGAAATCAATTTGAGAAACACATGCCTCCAGGACAACTAAACTATGACCTACTCTAAGTAGTCTCCTTTTGGTGATATTCTGACCGATGCCTGGGACTGTGCAGTGGACCATCCCTCAAGTTCCCCCACAAGCAACTCTCAACCACTACCACTCTGGGTGCAAGGCAAGCCAGGTGTTTCTTCTTTTCAAATGTTATATGCAGAGTAGAACCCAATGCACTTACGGCATTGCTTGGCATGCCCTGAACTGTCTTGCAGAGGATCAGTGTCAGTAAGGATCTTGTCTAGTAATTACTGTACACACTGAAGATGAAAAACAAATCAAATTTAAAGTATAACAGATGAGACTTCGGCATGTGATTTAAACTATACATACAGCAAAAATCACTGCCAGGCTCGGGGATAGACAAATTTTTGTAAGTAGTAACTTAAATCACTGCACATATAGATACAAGACAACCTTATGCTGGATTTTTGAGAAGACAGGATCACAGGAGCTCCAATCATCTTTCACAAAAAGGTCTATTGCTTTACTGCTGGAAGTGGAGAAGCCAAGTGATTATCTACATGGTACAGATGCCAGGGTGGGTCTTGCCCAGTGGATGGGTCACTAATCTTGCTGTGGGACTCATGAACAGCTTTTCCAGAAGATGAGGTAGGAAAGAAGGGAACTAGATCTGCCAAGCCAGTAAGGCGTTATGAAGAAGACTCAGGCTTAGTGGTGTTTTGTCTTCTGAATGAAGCTAGTCATCTGTGGAAAAGTGCGAGGGGGACAAAGAGTTCAGGTTACCAACTGCAGATCACAGCATGCCTCAAGGATTTCCCTGGTGATGGAATTAAGGAGACATAAATCAGTGCATTTTGTAGATAAGGACGCAAACAGAACACAGTAGGGTCTTTCCCCATTTCTGGAAAATTCTTGCTGCTAACGACTTGCTAAAAGGACAACTTGTGGGAGTAGCAACGTACTGCATAGTGTGTCTGCCAAGAAAATCGGCTTCCTTGAAATGTGCCTAACAAAGAAAACCATCGTTAGACACTGGACATTAACGTAGCTTCTTAGCTTCCCAGCAAACAGTGCAGGGTTGAGTTCTTCACTCCTTGCTCATGTACGATATGGACTGCCGCATTGTCTATGTGTAAGCTGAAAACTCCTTATGGGAGGGATTCTTGTTAAGAGCAGCCCTTCTGACCCCTCTATTCCCATCTCCAGTGCATTAATCTGAAGAAAAAAAAATTGAATATGATGCATTTACAACACATCATCTGCAACAGTGGGCTCATCATTGGCAAATCGTAGGATTAAGGTTGCAGGCATTTGGATTGCTGAACATCACTAACTTCCCCAAACTGCTATGTAACTCCCCCATCCCATAATGGATAGCACTGCTTTCCTTCTCCAGACTGGAAATATATATATATATATATATATATATATATATATATATATATATATATATATATATATATATATATATATATATATATATACATACATATACACATACATACACACACACACACACACACACACACATTATATTATTTTATATATACATATTATACACACACATATAAATAAAATATATATATAAAAAAAAATCACACAACACCTGCTCTTACAGATCTAGTGTTACGATAAGGAATTCCTGCTCTTGGTCGAGCCATGTTCTGAGAAAACAGAACCCAAAATAATTTCAGGAATTCACTTTTCAGTGAAACACATCTACTGAACATGGACTGTAGAAAATAAGAACAATAAAAGAGATGCAAAGTTGTTGAAGGATGCAGGAGAGAGAGCCCCTTCCAAAAATGCTGAAATTATTAGACAATGGTGTGTAATCAGCTACTTATTTTAGCAGAATAAGGACTCAAGTACATAACTTTCATATCTTGCACAGCTCGTCCACTCTCAGTAACTCCTAGAACATATCAAGCACTTTCTAGTGAGCGGTCCCCTACGAGAACATACCATTGGCAACAGCATCCCCAAAGGCAGATCTTTATCTGGAAATGAGATCCAGATTACAATGCTTTGCTAAGGTATTCAGGGAACATTTCACAGTCACTGCACAAATAATCAAGGGCCGCACTTCTGAAAAAGACAAGCAACGTAGTCAAAGCTCTAGTAGAACGAAACACAACTGTCTTACTATGCTTAAACAGCATAACTGTATGCAAACAGACAGCTATCCGGCAAGGGTAACTTTAGAAACTTTAACCCAAATTCTTGGAATTAGATGGAAACAAAAAATAGGCATCTTTGACAGCTTGGTTCTGTCCACATAATTTGCCAAGAAAATGGCAATGAACATTACTCAAGACAGGTTCTGCTACAGGAAGGAAAGGACTTGTTTCACAAAAGTAGGAACAGTCTGCCACTCCAGAGCTCAGTGATAATAGTCTGACAACCATAGCAAAGCTTGTGAGAGCACAACGGCTTTGCAGCCACTGACAAGTCTTGGCCTGCAGAAACATCTCATTACCAAATGCATAAAAAGACAATGACTGCCAAAGCTGCTGTATTGCCAAAGAGATATAGGATCTTGTTAATCTGGACACTCTGCTGCATCCTCAGAGTGCCACCCTCGTGACTTCTTCGACCCTTTTCCATAAACTGAAATATATAGATTCACTTTATAACCTCGAATTACTGAAATGTCGAATTTCAGTATCTCGAGGCTATAAAGCAGAATGTTAAAAATAGCGAAAGCTCATAATCGCGAATTCGAATATATGTCGAATTCACTGTTATGACCTTACGCTGTGTACTGTCCGGGATTGTGTTTTGATGGTGCGTGGTGCAGCGTGTGGATGTAGGTGTTATGTCAGGTAAGTGTTTTCTAAGGGTTGTAAGTGGGAGTTAGAGTTTGTGTGAGTGTGCTGATGTGTTTGATGTGTGTGTGAAGGGTCGGAGAATGTGCGTGTGTGAGTCGGCTTCTGTTTTGTGTTTGTGCGATCTCGGAGTTAGTATATATAAGTAGGGGGTGTGGGGGTGCAGGGGGGCTTATGTGTGTATGAGCTGTGTATGTATGTAGTTTTGTTTGTTTTTGTTGTGATGTGGGTGTTGTGGGTGTTGTGGTGTATGTGTAGTATTGTGTGTGCGTTTTTTTTCGGTGTTTCAACTTTCGCGGGTTTTTTGTGTCGGTGTTTTGTGGATTCGGTTTTATAGTCTCGAGATACTGAAATTCGACATTTCAGTAATTCGAGGTTATAAAGTGAATCTACATATATCTATACATCTATATCTATATCTATAGAGATACATACATATAAATACACTTAAATATGTGAATATATAGAGGAAAGAAAAAGAGCAAAGCACAGTGGGAGTTAGAAGAGAAAAAAAATGTTTACTAGTCATATATAGAAGGTAGAGAAATCTCAGCAAAAAGTAGATTAGGGAGTAAAAAAGAAAAGAAGATGGGTTTTAACCCATTCTTCATATTTGTATGTATTTTATGATATATTTTTAATTTATAAATTTCAGACATTTTTAGACAATTTTTAGACTTGTGCAAGTATTAGGATATGTACAGGTTATGGAGTTTAACTGTGTTATTACTGTGTGATCTTGTACACCAGTTACAGTATTTAGCCACTAGATGGTGCAATTTGATAGCGTTTGTTAATGATGCATTTATACATACACATTTTGTTTCGGAAAGTATTTTTTTAGGATAATGGTTTTGTATTTACATATTTAACATATGTATAAGATTTATGAGAAATGTTATTAATATGCCATCTACTTATGGATTGTTTTACTTTAGTGCAAGATTACATTTATTATATGTATTTTATATGTAGATAGTGTTATATGGTGCTCTGTCAATGAGAAGTTTCTATCAATTAAGCAAATAGTGTTGAAATGGAGTTCTGCTGTTAGTATGCATTTTCCATGTAAAGAAGTCCGTTTGTAGGCGAAAACGCTGTGTATTGGTCTATGGAAGCATTAATGTGTGTTTACGGAGGCCTTAAAGGGTATTTAAGTGAGTGGAGTGAATATTAAATATTTTTTATCACACCAAGAGGATTTGTGGGCTTTTTCCAAGTTTGGTTGTATTTGGGTTCTGCTTCAATATTTCCTTGACCAAATGAGTAAGCCAGATTTATATGGATCCAAAAAAACTCATGCTGGAACCCTTCCAGAAAAATGTAATGCAAAGCAATCAATTCTCAAACTGGTGAAGACCCGCACCCCCACCCCACAAGCTAAACCAACCGTTAGGAATCAAATATTTCCAAACATCAAGAGCTAAGTATTTTTTATTCAACTCTACAAGTAAACAGCCCAGGAAAACAGCCCTGTGGCACGAGTGCTGTTTGTAAAGTCTTCTGCATTACTGCAGACCTACACTTTGGTACTGAAGGGCAGATTAGACCAGCATCCTGAACACGCATGCAGGAGCTGCTCCATGGGCATTCCCCTCAGAAGATGCTGCTGCAGCTGTAGGATTTATGAAGCTACCAAATGGAGGAGAAATGTCATGCAAGTCTGTTGTTGTCAATTATTCTGAAGACGTCTGCTTATGCAGATGAAAGTGCTTAACATTTTTGTACTGTGGATTAGCTCCTTCGTGATGAACTGTCATTAAACGTGCTTTTTATAACATAGCTCAGACAGTGGGGTGCCATCTCCTAGCTGGATATTCTGGTGTTTTAGATTACTCTGTGTTCCTTTGTAAGGGCAGGATGCATAATGTTTTCCAGAAAGTTAAGCATTTCTTTAATTAACTTCTTGATTAATATGGCTATTGGGTAGATTACTGTATCTGCAGAGATTTAAAGGAGCTCAGATGAGAGTCGATTTATAGCTAGGGTGGTGGGTTTTCAGTAGAAATATTTTTGATTTACTTGTAAATGAGGTTAGGAGTTCTCCGTTTTAACCAAGTTTTCCGGGCTTAGTATGGAGAATTAGTTTGTGCCAGCCATAGTGCAAGACTTACTTTTGCTCCCTTTTTTTCAAGGGGCGATTTTGTTGAGTATACTGACAAAAATCTGATTAAATTCTTGTGTGGCACTGTCTAATGGCATTTCAATACATTCCAGTTACACGACTTTAGTGTACATCTGAATGCTTGTTTATCATATTTTATAGGTTCATGGATGTTTACTAGGCTAAAGTACCACAAGGGCCTTTTTAAGCCTAGTTATGAGTCTCAAATTTCTGACAAGTTCTGATACCCCTAATAAATGTAAGCAGGGACTTGGGAGATGAAACATCTCCCAGGCCCTAGCTTGTAGATGAACCATTTACAGGCTGCCTGTATCCATTACAAACATAGGTGCCAAACCAGGGATGAATTTCCTGTTCCCCAACCAATTATCCGGGCTGCACTTGAATTGGGTTAGGGAGGAACTTTGCTTCACATGGATGGGGAGCCTGTTCCAGAGAAAGGTAATCTCTGGGATACATAACCTTCTCTCCAGCAGGTCCTATTTATATCACAGACAAGGTTTAAATTTTTAGAACAGGTAATTTTGGTGCCGTTTGTTTTGCAGATATGCAGGAGGTCCATTAGAGTGGGGTCTGACAATACACTGTATGGCATGCATACAGCTCCACTCAAAAGCCTGTAGGAGACAGAATACAGGGATAGAGCCTTGAGGTGGTCTGCATAAAACATTTTACTTAAGCGCTGTATTTCTTTTAGCGAGGGACCTCTGTGGACGTTCCAATTGTTGGATATGCCTGGTTAGGTACATACCAAAGGGGGCACTGTACTCCATGATGGGTCTGATGAATGCCAAGTACAGTGGAACAATGACTTACTAGGACTTAGATGCCATACCTTTGTTTTATAAGTTGCACAACATACAAGGATTTCCTCACTACTGTAGGCATATGATGGTCAAAGGCTAGATTACCATCTCTGCATGTCCCCAAGTCCCTAAATACTGGGTCAACTTTAAGGGCTGTATTGTCAATATGATAGTTACCAGGGGTGGATGATTTCCCAAAGAAAACTATTATGCATTTCTTGGCATTAAGTTTTAGTCCATGACGGACACAGTTTTTTTGACTGTCAGCCCCTCCTGGAGAACATTTGTGCCAGTGTGGGATTCAAGGATAGCTCCTAATTTGCAATCACCTGCAAATGTAGTCAGCCAGAGACCACTCACATTGGCCTTGACTTCAGAGAAGTAAATGCCAAAAAGGAGCAGGCAAACGACTGATCCCTGAAGGACTCCACTTGTGACTGACCTCTTTGTAGATGTGGACTCCCCAATTTTAACTTCCTGGGTCCTGTCTGTGAGGTGGAGTCCCAAATTCTAACTTGCTGGGTCCTGTCTGTAAGCCAGTTTGCTATCCACCGGGTGACATACGAGTTTGTACCTAGCATCTTGAGTTTGTCAACAATGCCCGAGTGGTTTGTGTCAAATGTCTTGGCCAGGTCAAGGTAGGCAGAGTGAACCATTTTGCTCTCATCCATTGCTTGGTGACCTTCTCAAAGAAGTCCACCAGGTTGAACAGCCGTGATTTGCCCTTGACAAAACTAAACTGGGTTGGGTCCAGTGTTTGGAGATTTACTATATCACTATTGATCATTTCCATGCCAATTCTTTCTATGGCTTTACATACAAGACTAGTGAGACTTAGGCGGACTGTAGATGGGCCACCTTTGTGCAGAGGGATGACTGTTGCGGTTCTCCATTCATGCAGCACAAATCCTGTGTGGAAGCTATAGTTAAACAGCAATTCCAGAGACCCTGATAGGTCACGTTTCATGCTATTTAGAAGGCATCCTTGGATATTGTCTGGGCCCATTGATGCAGTCTTCTTGGCCTTAGAGAGAGCATTGCGGACCTGTTCCTTAGTAACCGCAGAGGGAGTTACATTTGATGGTATTTCCTGATGGAGGGTTTGAGGGGGAAAGCGGGGTAAAGTTGGGGCTGAATTTATCAGCCAGTAGGTTTGCTATATCTTCTGACTCAATATAGGTGGCTCCATTTACAATGAGCTCTACACAAAATTGTGCATTGCCTTTGAAGCTGTGGATATAGCTAAAGAATGTCTTGTGGTTGTCCTTGGAGGCCAACTGCACCTCAAATTTGGCTTTGTTAGACTATTTGTCCTCCGAGATGTTTGTTTAGTTTGATGAGAGTACTTTTATTCTGCTGGGTGCTACACCTCCTAATTTTTGCCATGATTTTCTTCCTTCCGTTATACAGCCCATTGATTTTCTGATTCCATCAAGGTGGTTTGTTTTTTGAATTAGTTCTGTATTTCTTTCTGGTGGGTACAGCTGCCTCTACGTAGCTATTAACATAGTTGTACAGGACGTCTGTGAACAGTTCTGCATAAGCAAAAGTGCTCTCAGGTTTATGACGGATTGAAATTTTGCCAGGTTATCACTTAATAGCAGGAGGTTAAGCTTCAAGTAGTTCCTGAATATTCCAGGTTTACCTTACCAGGGAAGACATTACAGTAGGGTGTGTGCAGTAGTCTCTCATATTAGTGAGGATCTGATCCAGTATGGCTGCCCCCCTGGTTGGTGTATTAACTATCTGGTCCAGGGAGTTTGTGTTTACAAAATCAAGGTATATCTGTGCATGTATGTTTGGTGTTGTATAGGATTCCCAGTTAATAGTGGGGTAATTAAAGCCACTCATGAATATGGTACTGGGTTGGATGGTTAGTGTTTCTAAGAAGTTTAAACAAATGGTATGGGTTTCCTGGGTCATAGAGGGGGGCCTATAGGTTGACAAGGACGCGATATTGGATTTTTCCTATGGTGACTGAAACATGGAGCAGCTCAAGTGAATTGGCCTGTTTGACCAGCTTTGAGGTACATTTTATTTTGATGCAACTAGAGACCCCTCCACCTTTAGTCCCAGTCTGTATCTGTAGTCGGTCTGAATGTGTGGAAGGCATTATAACCTTGCCCACTTGGTGTCCTCTACACAGCTTTAAACCATGTCCCAGTGACCGCACAGACATCAGCATTCTCTAGGGTGAAGAGAGCTTCTAGTAGTGGAGTTTTTTTGTTTAGACTCCTAGCACTGAGCAGTAATACCTTTAAATTGTCTTGGTTTTGATTTGCTATGTTGGAAGTACTTTCAGTATAACATTGCCTAAAAAAGGCACTATTGGGGGGGGGGGGGGTTTGGCCAATACTCAAAAGCCTACAGGGGGAAGAGGTGCTGACCACCCCTGGCAAAGCAGCTTGGTCTGCTGACCATCTTCTTCCAACCTGACATATATTGCCCCCCCCCCCCCCCTAGAATGACACCAGAAACTAAGTCAATTATTAAAGTCAATCACCTTTTTAGTACTGTGGCATCATCGTTGGAGAAGGTAAAATGCTGCTCAATGCTAGGCTCATACCAGCCTGAGACACATATTCCAACAGCTCGAGGAGGTCTCTCTTCATAAAATCTAAGGAGGTACATCTCAAGTCATTTACTCCCACATGGACTACGACTCAAGTCATAATGGTACTTGTGGTCCAATGACTTGAGTGTATGCATAATGTGGCAGATCCTAGCACCTGATAAGCAAGCGACCGTTGCATTCTCCTTATTCAGCCTGTCACTCAAGGTGTCCAAGTCTGTACATTGCACAGCCAAACACTTGAGAGGAAACTAATAGGCAGACCCTGAAAATTTAAGGATGAAGTATTTAGGCAGATATTCTGAAGTTAGAAACAAATCAAGCAGTACTTACTGAAAACAAAGAATCAGCTTGTCAAACATGATGAAAATTGTGGAGTCGCATGAATGGCTACTGCTTGGCTACTACTGCTGGTGGTCTCATCACAGCTTCACTCTGCTGGGATACAATGCTCCTTTGCTTCTTCTCTCACCAGAAGAAAAACGTTAGCACCAATCCCAAGATGAGAAGCAGGTCACAACCTGTTAGGTGATCCACAGTATTGAGATATCACAAGGGTCTGTATGCTAGTTGTAGCCTTTTCCTGGTAGATGCCTTGAATAGCAACCAGACACTCAGGAAACATTAAGCACAGACACTCACTGTCCAAAATTTGTCAGGCTTCAGGGTTTAGGATCTAGTTCTTCATGATGGTCAGCGGCTTCTTACATTTCCAAATTACCAAAGTCTTTCTTATCACTGAATTTAGTTTCAGTCCCAGGTCACCCAATGACAGAAAGTTTTGTTTCAAGTAATTGAACAGTCTAGGAATATGTCTGAATCTCTTGTTTTTGGCCCCCTCATATCTCATCCCATTGGCCCAGCTCCCAGTGCTCCTGTCCACACCAGGTCCACCAGCCATTCTACTCCCTCCAGACTACCCGGCATTGCTGGGGCCAGTCTTAGATAAATGACTACTTCAGAGTGCAGCTCCACTCTTTGGGCCACACTTAGATGGCATCATAAGCGAGCAACTTCTTACCTAGGATGGACATGGCCACCTCTACCTGCCACACTACCACTCCAGTCACCTATGCCACTAACATAATATGGGCTGTAGTCAGGGCACCAAAGTGGCTCTGATGTTTGAATCTATAGGGGATTCCCACAATATCAGGTTATCAGCATAGTAGACCATGTTCATCAACGGTAAATGTAAATAAATATTAAAAAAGGAGCAGTCTAAGCACAAGGCTCTACTGTTCCCCTTTATTAAATGAATGGATGGATGACTGAATTGTTAATAATGACCAAGAGAGACCATTCACTGAAATGGAAACATTGAATTGCAGTAGTACAGCAGCTAAGACCATTAGATTTTGGTTTGGCAAACAGCTTATGGCGGTCAAAAATCAATGCCTTTAGCAAGGCCTAGAATGATTAACTCCTATTAACTCTCCTCTGTCCAACATCATAACCAAGTTAACTGTTACAGATAACAGCTACAGTGTGCCTGCCCTAAAGACACGGGTTGAGTAAACATTTTTTTTTCTTTTTACAAACATTTTCTTGAAAAATGTATCATCATAACAATAAAAATCATAACACAATATAAATTCAATCATACATCCTGAAACCAAGAAGAAACTATTTCAGTTAACATGCAACAATGAAATACTTTAAAACAATTACATAGTAGCTGAATGTCCTATGCGAGCTGTGAAAGGAAAAGCACATTTATGAGACTGTTTCCAAAAAGACAACATACCCAACTTGATTCCTGAAATTAAAACGTTGTTATTCTTTATTTGTTAACTAAGTGAACCGGGTCCTGAAATACTCCTCAGCTACACAGTGGCCCAGGGCTACATACCACAGTGACATATCAGGAATAAAACAGTTGTTATACATACACATTCCGGTAGAAAACTGCATTTTTGACATTTATGTCATATCTAGGACTTTAAAATGTTCAAATGATAAAAGAAAATATTTGTAAGTAATTATTTTACTTTGCAAAATCAACAACAAGAGGATACATCTGTAAAATGATCTATGGTCATAATTGATTCTGAAGAGCTAAAATTGTCACCCTAAGAAAAATTCAACCTTAAATTTAATTAAATTCTGCTTAACTATAGAATAATCTGAGCATGCATAGTTTAATCTTTTCAGTATCCCAGCTATAATTCAACTCATAAGGAGGGCCCAGTAACACCTATAACATATATAAATAAAACATATTATATATATACACACACACACACACACAAAACAGTGCATGACAATTTTAAACAGACCAATTCAGGAGATATGCAGGGCCTCAAAATGTCATTAAACCTTAAAGAATATTCAGAAAAGAGCTTCATGGGAATTAGCTGCAAAAAAGCATTAGGCAGAAACAATAATCTGGATGAAATGTTCATTTCTAAAATCAGAAGCCTTGGAAAAGTAACATTTTTGCCGATACCACTTTTCACAATCTGACATACTATAGCTTGAAAATTTTTTTTTTACAACTCTTAATATTTTAAAAGAATGTTAATCCTAAATACTAAAGTGTCTGATTACATTCCTCACATACTTCTTCACAATTTACAATGGTGTAGTCAGCACCAAGGGAAAATAAAATACTAACCAACAACTTTCTCCAGCAGCTTGGAAAAGGAAGTAGCAAATTGATCTGCAGAATAATTTTACTCTTGCATTCTTGGGAGTAAGTACTAAATTTACCATTCTCCAAGGACAAGAGATTGTGCAAGTTTTGAGGATGTAATGATATGTCTAGGGATCACTGCAATGAGGTTATCTCAAACCTTGAAAAATTCTGGTCATAAACCAAGCCATATTGAACCCAATTTGGAATTTTAAGTCACTTGACCTTCAAAAAGGTTACCTCCTAAAACTGAAAAAAGGAGTTATGTCTTACCATAACGTTTCATCTGTGCTGTCAATCTTCAGATGTCCTTGACAATGGGGTCGGTTACGAACCTCGGAACAGACTCAGACGTTATTCCAGCTCCCATATACCAAAAACTCTCAAGCTCAGCTCTACCCATAATGCTCCTCACCAAATTACCTCAGATTGAGTTTGCATAAACAGCAACAGACAAGCACCGTCATAAGAGAGAGAGAGAAATGAGAGGCTTTATCTGAATCCAGACAAGAAGAGCTATGGCACCAAGAAATCCGGTCTACCACAAGAAACTATACATTAAGGGAAGGAGGGTGGGTATGTCAAGGATATGTGAAGATAGACAACACAGATGGAATGTTATGGCAGAACTTCTTTAGCCGATGTTGTCAATCTTCACATATTCCTGGTCAGTGGGACAGGATCCCCAGCAAACTGAATCTTAGGAGGTCTCACGGAAGAATATTCCTGAGGACCATCGAGCCAAATGATGCACTTCCCCTAGAGACCAGATCCAGTTTGTAATGGGCAACAAAGGTATGTGGAGAAGCCCAAGTAGACGCTGTGCAAATATCGCCCAAGGAAACCTTGGACTGAAACACTACAGATGCAGCTACTGCTCTGGTGGAGTGTGCCTTTACAGGCCTTTGTAGAGGTAATTTGCTTTTGTGACAAATAAATTTAATACAGTCAGTCAATCTACTTAGCTAGGGTAACCTTGGACACTGGTTTCCCTTTTACCACTGAAGGAAAGGAAACAACTAATCTGACTTTCTGAACTTTTTTGTCCTATGTAAGTAGAAGCAGAGCTGTCTGTGCACACCTAATAAATGGAGAGAATATTCTTCTGTTAGTATAACTGGGGAAGAAAACTGGAAGTTGGACAGTGTGGTCAAGGCTGGATTCAGCAAATACTATAGGCAGAAATGAGGGATTAGTTCTCAAGGAGACCACGTCTTTATGAAAAATTATATAAGCAGGTTTACAGGATAAAGCTTGAATCTCAAATTCTCCTGGCAGAAGTGATGGCCACCAGAAAAAAATTTCCCAAGAGAGGAATTTTAGATCACATTTGTCTGAATGTTCAAAAGGTGAATAAACGTAGGACTGAATAAACGTAGGACTGAATAACTAAATATAGGTCCCAAGGTGCTGATGGTTCCTTATACGGAGACCTGAGCATAATGGACCCCTTCAAATAGGCTTTGCAAAATTTATGGGACATCAAAAGATGAGACATTCAGACTCAAGTGAAAATTAGAGATAGCAGCTAGATGCACTCGAATGGTTAACGCTAAAAAAAAAAAAAAAAAAGCGATGTCAAGAAGTCTAGAACCTTATCAACTGGAGCTAAATATGGATCGGTATTGGATATCCACAGAGAAAATTTGTGCCATTTGCAGAGATACAAACCCTCCACAAGAAAATTGTGACTAGCCAAAACGATTCATTGAGATGATGAACTATGAGAGGAATGCCTGGCAATCATGGGAATTGTAGAACTAGATGAGGCCAAAGAAAGGGAAACCAGATTTGTCAAGGCCAGAATGGGTCAATGACGATTATCTTGTTCTTTGACCCGATGGCTTTCTTTAGAAATTGAGATACAAAAGGAATCGGGGGGAAATGCAGAGTAGACCAGAGTGCCAAACATGGAAAGAGCATCTCTTGGTGATTCGCCTGGTGGGGGAATCAGGGCACAGTAGTTGCTGCACTTGTTGTTCAAATGGGAGGCAAGCAGGTCGCAGCATGGCTGGACTCATCAGCGAAATATCTTTTCCGCCACTGTTGAACTGAGAGATCGCTCGTGAGGAGTTATGATACATCTGCTCAATCTGTTCGCAATCACGTTGGAGCTCCATGAATGAGAAACTGGCCAGATGAAATCACCCACTGCCAAACTCTGACAGCTTCCTGACAGAGAGGATAGGAACTGGTTCCCCCCTGTTTGTTGATGTACCAAACTACTGCCACATTATCTGTTTGGACTGCAATCATCCACAAGGGGAGGGCTAGGTGGAATGTTTGCAACAATAACAGCACTGTCCTCATCTCTAGGACACTGCTATACAAACTGGCCTCCAGGGGGGGGCCAAGTGCCTTGGACCGTCTTTCACAGATAATGCACCCCCCCCATCCTGGACGCGTCCATGGTCAATATGGCTTGGGGCTGAGAGGGGACAAAAGGATGGGCCACTAAAGTCTCGGAGTGAAAATACAGTTGTAGATCCTGCTTGCATCGGTTGGTAATAGTGCGCAAATGAGACACTGGCTCATGTAACATTGACCATTGAGATGCTAGAAGCCATTGAAGGATTTTCATGTGATATTTCTCTAGTGGAACAATAGAAGCTGCCATAGACCCTAGGGCTTGTAGGAGAAGCTTTGCTGTTATTTTGTTGTTGTGAACAATATGGCTGACTTGGCCTTTTATTCTTTGTAGTCTTTCCAAAGATAGGAATGCGAGGCTTGTGATTGTGTTTATTCTTGCTTCGATGAACTCTGTTGACATGGCTTCAACTTGGACTTTTCATAGTTTACACTAATGCCTAGATCAGAACAGAGCTGGAGAGAATAATCTTGAGCCTCCCTGAGAAGACACCTGGTGGGAGCGGTAAGGAGACAGTTGTCTAGATATGGAAACACTCGTAATCCTTGCAGTCTGAGATGAGCTGCCACCACTGCTATGCATTTGGTGAGCATCCTGGGGGCTGTGGTGAGACAAAAGAGCAGTGCTTTGAATTTATAGTGACTGACTCCCAACAGGAAGCGCGAGTATCTTCTGGGCCATTTGCCCATTTTTACATAATGTGTCCTGAAGATCAGAGCACATCCAATTGTCTTTCCCCAAAAAGGGAAGGATAGACTGAACCATGACCATCCAAAATTGGTTAGCCGAACTGATTTGTTCAGCCTGCTGAGATAAAAGATCAGTCTCCAGTCCCCTGTCTTTTTTAGCACTAAAAAGAACCTTGAGTAAATTCAGGATCCTATTTGGTCTGGAGGGAATGTTTGGATGAAGCTCTAAAGCAGTTTTTGAATTTCTAAGACTGCTGCTTCCCTGTGACTGGGTGGAACATCCAGGATTTTGGTTGTAGGCTTTGGATGAACTAGAAAGGGAACATTGCAATCTCTGGTTATAACCCTAGGCACTCAAAGGTACTTCTTTATCCTCAGCCAGGCATGTGGTGCAGGGATAATAGTCTCCTGATTTGCGGGCCTCCTTTCAGGAACGCTGATAGAGTTCCCAGAGAAAGAAAGAATCCTTGGTACCCCGATTCTGTGGGCCACCTCTGCCTCTTCCTCAGTTTTTTCCATTATTACCTCCTCCTTTGCCCTGGGAGAAGTCAGCATCACGTGTGTCCTGGAAAGGCCCTTTGGATTTTTTAAACCATAGGCTCCCACTCAGCTGGTTCCTGGAATAAGGCCACTGTGGAGTGGAAAAGTGCACGGCTATTGCAAAAAGTCTTCCCATCTTTCTCACATCTGGCTAGAGTCTCTAACTTTGGGATCAAATAGGGATGTTCCGTCAAACAAAGCGTTGACGAAATAAGACTTAAATGGTTCCGTGAACTCACATAAGCACATCCAGACTTGTCCCCCGATAGCTACACTTGAACCCACAGCTCTCGTCGTCTCTTCGGCAGCATGTGCAATTAGCCTCATGGACGAGTTGGATATAGATTCTAGGGTTGCGAGCTGAGAAGTTACTTTGTCTTGGACTTCTTCAGCTACTGCTCCTGAAAGGGTATCTGAAAGTTCTATTATCAGTTCCCTTTGCAATCTGGTAAAATGTGCCATGTAATTTAAGAACCCAAGTGTAAAGGTCAATGAAGCGTATACGGGCTTCCCAAATCTATCCATAGCCCTAGATTCCTTATTAGGGGATGGATAGTAGGACTTTCAAGTTCCTTCTTAGAGGCTGCCACTACCACCCATGGCATCTACTGGAACTCCCTTAGCCCAGTGTCGTTGGGCCTTAGGGGCTGACAATATGCTGTCTGGTCTCTTAGGGATCAGCTCAATAGCATCAGGCAACTTCTATGCCCACTGAGTGATCAGCATGATGAGATTGTCAGCAAATCCAAGAGGTGGAGGGATGGGCACGGAAAGCCTCAAGATATACAGATACCAATGAGGAAGGTTGGATGGAAGTCCAGCCACCCCTCTGTTTCAAGATTTCTAGGATGTCCCTGAAGGAACCATTGTCAGGGGCAGGCTTGTGGGAAACTTTCCCTTTACCAAAATCAGTATCTTCTGTGAATGACTCCTCTTTCACTTTCTCTTCGGTGGAGTGCTCCGGACAGGTAACCTAAGAGGACATAACCACAGTGGTTAAATCTTGAGCCTTCTGTACCCTCTGTCCGAGGGAAGAGGCTGGGGAAGCTCGGGTAGAGAGGAAAAAAACAGATGTCGACAGGGTAGGCAACGACTGACTGCCCGCAACAGACAATGCCCTCTCCATGGCCTGGAAGCAGGTCCCCTGGTAGACAGATGGGAGCCCGTAATCCAAATAAAGAAAGAAAGACTCCTCCAGAGGAGGCCTCCTCCAACATCGAGCTTACAAAAGCAGAGGCATCGAGGAGCATGGATGGCTCCAAAAAAAAAAACTGAAGACGAAACCATCTCCCTGGATCCCGCAATGAAGCTACAGCCTCAGGAGGTCTCTAGGTCAGAGACACCCAAGACACTCAGGGTAGCGATTGGTGTCAGAGAAGTACCTCTAACCAGCACCAAAGTAGTTGATACCAGAACTGTCAACACCACAGGCTCCAAAGTCTTAGTGGGAGTCACAGGAGCAAGAAGCATCGGGGTGGATGTGGACTCTGTTCCAGCAGTGATGGCACTAGAAACACTAGGAACAGAGGCCAAAGAAAATCCCTTCACCGCAAGGAGGTGGTCCACCATCTTCATCATATTCAGTTCTGTTAAGCTCCTAGTGGATCGGCTAGAGGAAACAGAGGGAGACCTGGGAGGATACTTCTCCAAGAATGGGCTTGGGGCGAGATCCGCAAATGGATCTACCAAAGGAGAACACCGGGTCCATGGCACGTTACTGAAGGACAACTCCTTCTGTTCCTGGGCTCTGGGTTTCAAAACAGGAAGAATCTATGCTGTGGTCAGCTCCAAAGAACTCGGTGGGGAAGACGGCACAGTTGGTGCCGAGGACGGAGGTGCCTGGGTCATCAGTTCTGAGGATGCTGTTGGAACCATTGAAGATTTAGGTACTTTTGATGATAGTTCCGAGGAAACACAGGAGGTCTCTTTTTGACGTCTCCCTCTTGAAGTGGAAGGTGAACTAGCCTCCGTTCTGGATCCTGACAGTGACACTTCGAACTCGGTTTTCAAAAAAGACCCTTTAGAACAAAGTTTGTTCTTATGGTTGACAAGTGCCCTATGGCTAAAACTATGACATATGGCACAGTTTTCCTGTAAGAGTACAGCCCCACATCAATAAACACAATGAGTATGCCCGTTCGAATTGGGCATTTTTCTGTCGCACTTAAGACACCTCTTAAAACCCGAAATGCCTTTAGCTGGCTTGTCTGCCATTATATAGAAACACATACACAAGGAGTCTCCACGGCTAAACTAATTTTACATTATATATATATAGATATATATATATATATATAGATATATATATAGATATATATATATATATATATATATATATACACACACACACAATATTATATACACACATGTGTGTGTGTGTGTGTGTGTGTATATATATATATATATATATACACATACATACACACACATATGTATATATCTATATATATGTATATCTATATATCTATATCTATATCTATACATGTATATATAAATATATATATATATATATACACACACACATGTATATATAAATATATATATATATATATATATATATATATATATATATATATATATATATATATATATCTATATATATATGTGTATGTATATATATATATATATATATATATATATATATATACACATACATATACATACACACACTTTTTTTTTTTAGGGGTTAGCAAGAACTTTACATACAAAGAATTGATAAAGAAATAAGAAAATACCAACAATGGGACAGAAGAGATACCCAAAGGGTAAAGGGCAATGCACCAACAATGGTACGCAAGGTTACCTAAAGGTAATAGTACTAGGAGGAGTGCCAATAGCAAAAAGAGAAGGAGCGGGTAGAAGAAAACTACCAAATCTTTATAAGAAAAAAAAAAAAAAAAAAAAAACTTACAGAAGTGAAACCGCTTTGCTCAAGAGCTTACAGGTGGCGCGCGTCTGGCACTTTGAAGCGGCAAACGAGATCGGAGGTAATTTGGTGAGGAGCATTATGAGTACACCTGAGCTCAAGAGTTTTTGGTATGCGTGAGCTGGAATAATGGCAGAGTCATTTCCAAGGTTCGGAAGCAAACCCACTGTCAATGAATATGTGAAGACTGACATCAGATCAGTTGTTCAACAGAAAAAAAAACATTTTATTTGATGCAAAACCAACATAATTACCATCATTTTGATGAGAAAGATAATTTTGTGGGCTATAGTTCCTCTATAATCCAATTACAGTGTATATAAAAAAAAGTTTACACAACCCTGTTAAAATGCCCAAACTTTTCCCACCTTTAATGTGACCTATAACCTGTACAATTCAATTAAAAAACAAATCTGTTAGAGGAAAAAAATATAAACAATAAAAAACGTACAATAAGCTGGATGCACAAGTGTGAACACCCTTAAACTAATACTTTGTTGAAGGACCTTTTGATTTAATTACAACATTCAGTCTTGTTGGCTATACACCTGCCATCAATTAAAGAGACTCTGATTAACCCCAAATAAAGTTCAGCTGTCCTAGTAGGATTTTCCTGACATTTGCTCAGTTGCCTGCTACAGCAAAAGCCATGGTTCACATAGTGCTTACAAAGCATCAAAGGGATCTCATTGTTGAAAGGTATCAGTCAGGAGAAGGGTACAATACATCAAGTCTCCCAAAAGCATGTGGGAAAATGTGTTATGGTCTGACGAGGCCAAGGTTGAACTTTTTGGCCACAATTCCAAAAGGTACATCTGGTGCACAAACAACACTTCGCATCACCAAAAGAACACCACCCCCACGCTGAATCATGGTGGTGGCAGTATCAAGCTTTGGAGATGCTTTTCTTCAGCTTGAACTGGGGCTTTAGTCAAGGTGGAGGGAATTATGAACAGTTCCAAATACCAGTCACTTTTGGCCCAAAACCTTCAGACGTCTGCTAGAAAGCTGAAGATGAATCTCACCTTTCAACACGACAATGACCCCAAACATACATCCAAATCAACAAAAGAATGGCTTCACCAGAAGAAAATTAAAGTTTTGGAATGACCCAGCCAAAGCCCAGACCTAAATCCAAATAAAACCCGTGGGGTGACCTGAAGAGGACTGTGCACAAGAGATGCCCTCACAATCTGACAGATTTGGAGCGCTTTTGCAAGGAAGAGTGGGCAAATATTGCCAAGTCAAGATGTGCTCCTACCCAAGAAGATGAATGATGTAATTAAATCAAAAGGTGCTTCAACAAAGTATTAGTTTGGGTGTACACACTTATATAACCAGCTTATTGTATGTTTTTTTATATATATTTTTCCCCCAACAGATTTGTTTGTTTTTCAGTTGAATTGTACAGGTTATAGGTCACATTAAAGGTGGGAAAAGATTTGAAATTATTTACTGTGGTCTCATTTTTTAATATCACAAAAACCTGGCATTTTAACAGGGGTGTGTAAACTTTTTATATCCACTGTAGGTGTTATCTTATGTCTATCTCAAGGAACGACTCTAGTTCCCCCCATATCTCTCAATACTGCAATGGGTTTCTATAGCTCTGCCAGTGAGGTTACTTCTGTCTAGAATTTCTTAGGATTACCCAGCAGAGAAAATTGTCCTGCTTTACATACTGACCGTTACCTTTATGGGTGGTAGCTCTATTAGAGCTTAATGGGTTTCTCAGGTAATCCAGGGGACTGGATAGAACACTGTACTCGACATTTCCTCAGACTTCAGCAAGTTTGCTTGCACATCTAGTAAGATTCAAGCAGCAAGCAAATTTGGCAACAGTAACTTCTCTACCTGGCTTCAAGTAACATACAAAGATACAAATGCAACCACTTCAGACATTTCCTGACTTCAGGTTCACAGAGCTGCTGAACTATGACTTTAGTTCCAATACTACTGAAAGACAGTGAAAAAAAACAAAAAAAAAAAAAAAACAAAAGTTCTACCCACTTCCAACACTATAAAACGTACAGTTATAAATATTAAGGCCTGGGGGCAAAATTTTAAAATCTGCATACAAGATCAGGCAATACAAAATGTCTAAAGCAAGCTGAAAAATCCAATTCCCTTCAGTGTTTAGAAACCAACTATTCAGAAAGACTTCAGAAACTGTCATTGGATCCTTCAAATTACTCCAAGGTGTTCTCCATCTTGTCTATAAGACAATGCCTAATATGGTTCTGTGTGAAAATCTATGCCTGGAACACACTACTGGATGAACTAACATGAGATCAGAGAACCTAGAGCTAAAAATAAATATAAAGAATAGAAAATATTGACAGAATACACAAATCATTTTAAATACATGGACTAAAACTCTCCTCTCCTTACAATTAGGAAAAAGGCAGTCACTTACAGCTCTAAGACAAAGAGGAGTAAGACCTCTCTATAACCCAGGTGATGAGAGTATAATTAGTGGAGTCAATCCCCAAGGAATCAGCCAGGAAACAGACTAAGCAGCATTTTTGTTTGCTCATTTATGCCTGGGAAGGGTGTCCCACTCAGGATCTCAGTCCTGTGTGAAAACTAGGGCTCTCACCCTGCAGCACAAACTCTGGAACTCAATAGCAATACACCAGCAGATCAAATCAGCACAATCATCACTGCACACGGGAAACAAAACAGGATACAGGGTATGTCATAACAAAAATGCCTGATGCCATACCAGACAATCTTGCACCCCTCCCCACATACTCCCAAGTACTTAGCCAATGGATTGTCCCATGCAGCAGAACACTGATCCATGAAAGATAAACTGGAGAGGTGCTGAAGATGTGAACACTGATCCATGAAAGATAAACTGGAGAGGTGCTGAAGATGTCCGAGTGGAACATCAAGAAAGCCTTTAGGACCCAGCTGACAGCTACAGAGAGACCAAAATAAAAATGCATTACCTTTAATAATATATATATATATATATATATATATATATATATACACACACACATATATATACACATATATATACACACACACACACACACACACACACACACACACGCACCTCAGGAAGCAGAAACTATATACAGTTTGAATGCGGAAGACTAGCAAATGTGAGTCTGAAGGTATCATTTCCATACTAAGGTATAAAATGTCACAATTCTCTGTAATCACCTTACTGCAAGACACCGGGATCCGAGAGTTTTGCACATACAAGTACCAGGGGTGTGGGGATGCAGCCCCCAAGTTGAGAATGTAGATCTTTAACATAAAAATTACAACAAATAGGACCGAAACCAATATCACAGAAGATCATATAAACTGCCAATACATGGGTGGGAGACAGCAACAACAGTCATTCCATCCATCCTCAATCCTTTTTCCCATACATGAATCCAATATCTCAGAAGACCATCAGTGTCATAACAACGCCACAATTTCTCCAAGGATCACAACACAAAATCATTTCGCAAAACACTTCACAGTGAGGGTGAACAAAGGATCTTCAAAATTAACACGAATGCAGATTTTCGTGCCTGGCTGTCAGCCTTACCCAATACCACTCACCTGAGCCATATTTCACATCATGGGAATGAAGCCTCACATTGTGCCGGGTGTTTAACAGTTTCACAACGGAACCACAAGTCACATATTCGAACTCACTGCCCAAGCACAGCCTCGGGACGCTCAGCAAAGCTGCCACTAGTAGAAAACATAAGTGCCGTAAGAAACCAAATCGACATTGCCACAATCTCACCATTGCCATAAATCCTCACTAAACGTTACGTTACCCTACCAGTCGCCAATCTGAGAGGGTATCGCAAAGCAACTTCTACGTAGCAATACACGCGCAGCTACGCCAATGAGAATTTGACAGCAATAGAGACCAACAAAACCGGGGTTCTGCGCAGGCACTCCCTATTGGCCACAAGCGCTACTTTACACGCCCCACTATGTCTCCTCCTCCATATGTTGCCGTCACCGGCGACACGAAAAGGAATCTAATTGGTTTAATCTCTTCCTGTTAAAGTGTTAAAGGAATACAAAGCAGCGGGCGGTATTTTGTGTGTTAAATGTACAAGTAAATGCTCGTGTACTTGAGGGGGTTTGTTGTTGTAAAGGTTCTTTAACATTTTTTACGCAGTCATATCATAGTTAGCGTTTCTTGTATGACTTTTAATTTTTTTATGATCCCGTAAGTTATACACTGAGGGTTTCCGTATATATTTTCTATTCATGATAAGTAATATTTTCCTTTGCTACCTTTCTAGCGAAAGCTTATAGTGATACAAAGTACATTTTCCTGATCCAAAACAGAAGTTGTAGCAACGACAGTGGTATGTCTTTGAACTACTGTTTCCACTTATACGTAGCTATGCATGTCAGACGTAGATATGACAGGAACGTTTTGGAAAATAAAGTCAGATGCAGCGTGCTGACTAAACTGGAGGCTTACTAAACTTTTATTATGATATACATTACGGTGTAATGTCCGAAATGTTTTGTTTTTTTTTTTTTCCCTGTAAAAGCTAAACACATAAAGATATCACTGGTTTTCTTGTGCCAGTGTTTAATTCCAACAGCAGTCGGGAGCCACATCCTTTATATTTTATTTTAGCAAAACTGTCCTCAGGTTTTCTTGTTTTATGCAACAAGTCAACGTGAACAGAATGGTATATATAGGGCTAGGGTTGCCACCATTTTTTATAAAAAAATGCCAGATTTTGCAGGACAAACATACCCACGGCCACTGCAAAGGACGTAACTTCACTTTTCTTGCCAAAATAAAAGCTTGCTCTTGTAGCATTTGAGTTGATTACACTGTTTCGTATAATAGATGCCTCAAATACAAAATAACTGTTTTATGCAATTATTAAAGAAAACATATTAATTATTTTAGTCCTAATAGCACAGGACCTTGCTTTTTTTTTAGCCCCCCCAGGAGTCAACTGCTCAAAGGAAAGGCGTTAATCCTATATAGAACATTCACATACATGATTTCAGAAAATATTCTGTCTATTACATTTCTAAGCTACTTGGTTTACTGATGTTTGTTATAACAACAAGCTTAGTAAGGCAAGTCTCAAGGGTGAAATGGCCTCAGGGCTCACTTGCCTTGTAACTCCTATGATACTACGTAAGAGATTAGCTCATCTTATAGAATCCCCCCATGCATTTCCACGCAAGCTAAAAGCTATTTTTTCCTCAAAATATTACGAATCTGCCTCAGGAGTGTCTTTCCAGTGGGACATAGCACAGTAGCACACCCCTCAGTGGGGCAAGTCAGTTGACTGGGGGCATCCTCACTAGATGTCAAGTCCACTTGATCAGACAGGCTCCTATCATCTTCACGGTAGAGTAGCTGTACTCAGAAATACTGTCAGATTGCTATTGCTTCCCAGTGCGTTATGCTGGAACCTCATTTCCACTACCTGTGTTTTGAGTCTCATCCTTTGTCACATTTACCTAAAAACCTGTAACCACAACTGAAAATGGGGACATAAAACTAACCTGTAAATTGAGAGCTTCATCCTGTAGTTTAGCTCTTGCCTTCAGCATTAAACTCCACTGCATCCATCAACTATCTGTCTCCAGATCCCCTCTACCCTTCCTTGTGAACAGACACAAACAAACTTAAACTCCTCCATTTGGGGTAGATGCTCCTTCTCACCTGCAGAGAATTTTTCAATCTTCTGGGAAAGAACCATGGCCTCTGACACGAAAGTACTGATTATTATCCCAGCTCTTACATACTCAGTGATTTTTCCTCCCAATGCATGCAAAACATAGACGTATGTATACATTTCTTCATGTCCCCATACTGGATAGTTTCCAAACCTTGATTGCACCCTGATAGCCTGTTCATAAATATCAAATCATGAGCAGGATGGGAAAGAAGACATTCCTAAGCCTGTCTTGAATGTATTTAAATTAAAACCATAAAAGTGGACAGGAAAGTGATCAAATGGCACACAGTAGTGAGCAGTGACCCCTGCAACACATACTGCTGTAGCACTTTTTACAAGACATTCTGAAGTATATAATCATATGGCTTCTTTAGGACCATAAAACACACATCAATAATACTGGCAAACTCCAAAGACCCTTACAATATACCTGCAAGGACAAACAGGTGGCCCACTGTCTCTTGGTCAGGGTAAAATGATATTTTCTCCTCCTGAACCAAAGTATCAACTATTGGATGAGCATTTCCTTTTCATCACTCTGGTATAGTCTAGCCCAGCGAGGCTGATCAGCGTGATTCCTCTATAAATCACATCTTCCTGTCTCCTTTTTTTTTTTGAAAATGAGGACCACAAAATCTGCCTTCCGTGCAAAACTGAAATAGAACATTAAAAATGATATGCAAACCATATCCAAAATCTTTACCATTTCCAGTTGGATCTAATCCATTCTAACATGCCTCCTACTGTGGAACTATTTAATGACAACAGTATCACCATTTACAGAAATGAACCCAAACCCACTAAATGGTTATGGCACTGAATCTTTAGAGTTGGGAGTATCCAGAGGATTAGGATTTCCTCAAAGTATTCTGTTCACCCCCCCAACAATGTCCAAAGTCAAAGTTGGCATTTCTGTGCTCTTACTGAGAACAGCTTAGGCAACTTACCCCCTCCCACCTGAGTCAGCTACTGGTTTACCAGAATCTGTTTAAAGTCATCCAAAAGTAGTTTTCTATGTCCTGATCAAAATTCTCTCTATTCCCTGTCTACTGGTCACATACCTCCACCCTGTCAGCAAGCATTACACAGAATACCTATTTTTCTTTTTTTCCATTTTCTTGAAGGAAACACTCAAGTATCAAATACCCCTACCTTCAGCTCTCTATTATCAAATACTCCCACCTTCAGCTATCATTGCACAGAAGACCATTTTTTCTTCTCTTTTTCCCCTCTTTTAAAGGAAATATTGTATTATAGACATAGCCAGGTGCTACCACAATTAGTAGTTAGTAACAACAATTCTTTATATTGCTGATGGAAAAAAAAAGCACACTCACAGGTTCATAGACAAGTAATATGCTAGTTGCCCATGTGGGCCATTTTAAGCATAGCCAATTAGGTTCATGTTTACCAGGCTAACAACCACAAGGGCCTTTTTAAGCCTAGCCATGCATCCCAAATCACTGACAAGTTCTGATACCCTTGATAAGTGTAAGCATGGGCCTGGGAGATGAATCATTTACAGGTTACTTCTGTTTGTTAGAGACATAGGTGCCAAACCAGGGATGAATTTCTGGTTTCCCATCCAGTTGTCCAAGTAGCAGTTGAATTGGGTTCATTCAAACATCCTTTTGGTGTTTGAATGAACCTAACCCATTAAATGTTAGACTGGTCTTACCCATACCATGGTCGATAATTAAATATTACTACTACTGAAAATAACTGGGATCATGTCATAGATAATCTGAGGGGACCTATGCATGGGATAAACCATTTAGGAACTGCCTTTGTCCATTAGCAGTATGAGGGCAATCCTGGGATAATTTTTTTGTTTCCCATCCATAAATCTAAGTTGTACTAGAATATGGACAGGGATAAGCTTTATTTTATATGCATGGGGAAATTGTTCCAGAGCAGCAGTATATGCTGCAAGATACACCTGTCCCTCTAAACCATTCTGTTGATGTTGCAGGAGAGGTTTAGATCCCTAAATCGAGTATTTCTGATGCCATTTACCTTGCTGATGTGCAGTGTTGTAACAGGATGATTTGTATGCTATGCAGGTTACCGCTCAGCAGTCTGTAAGATACCAAGCACAGTGTGGGGCTATGAGTCAGTCTACATATACCTAAAAGGACAAATAGGTGACAACCACAAAATGCTATGCAGCATTATTTCTCACAGTGTGACAACAATAGAATGTGATGTATATTGTTTAGGCCTTGTTGTTTGTACCTGGACAGATACATGTGAAAAGGGCAATATACTTAATAATTGGCCTAATGAGGGCCGAGTAAATGGGGACAATGACATCTTTAGATGTAGACACAATCTTTTCTTTATAAGCTAACTAATGTAGGACTTCTTCACAATAATGGACACATGTTGGTTGAAAGTTAGGTCACTATCCACTTTAGTACCCAAATCCTGAAAAGCAGGTAAACTATTACGGCTGTATTGTCAATGAGGTAATTCCCCGGGGTAGATGACTACCCAAAAGATAATCATAATGCATTTTTTGGCATTTACTTTCAGCCCATGATTTTGGCACCAGTTATTTATTTCAGACAAACCTTCCTGCAGGATGGCTAATTCATTTAGGGAAAAAAAATATCAAATATTCCCACAGAATCTATAATGTTTGGTTTGATTTTTAACTGTATAGATTCATTATATGATAAACTGCATATGCTATGGAGAGAAAATTAAACATATACAGTGGCACAGGAAAATAATTTTCTTGGGTGGCGAAAGCCAGGGTACATTTGGCTAGGCTTATATAGGCCCTAGGGCCAATAGCCTAGTACCTACCTATGATATCATAATGATTCAATATATAATTTCAGCAAAGAAGAACTGTACATGAGTGGATGTACTTTCATGGTTAAAGGTTTGGAATACTACTTTATGAAAATAGCTATCAGATTTGGACTAATGAATGGAAATTGCAAATTCATCCCTGGCTTGTCACATGTGGCCCTTATGGGAAGGGGAAGTTTATAGATGCTCAAAGACACATGCATATACCAAAGCCATTCTAGTCCATGAGCATTTATAACTGGGAAAATTGGGGCATGAATGGCTAGGCTTAAAAGGGTTTATGGCCGTTAGTCTAGTAACCGCCTATGTTCCTATGAATAAACCGACTACTATAACAAAATGCTTAATGAAGCTGCAGCATTTATATGAATGTGACTTCTTTTTAGATCATTGGCAAAGGTATATAAGAACACTGCATGTCTTCAGAACAGAAAGGAGATAGAAGGCAAATCTAAATGGGCTAAATACGTTATTTTAAAACTGTAGTATGAACAAGGGATAGCAAATATTGTAAGTACCATTTTGTTACAGGGATCACCACACAATAAATCTGTCCAGGTTAAAATAATAAATGGCACAGATTTCTCTAGCAATAATCTTTTATATGAATCCCCATTTCCTACCCAGAATTTGGGATTGTGATTTCCAACTAGCTTCTGTAGCATGTTGTTAGTGACATTGTAAGGTAAGTCTTTCGGCTTTTCCCAGTTAGGGGTCGCCACAGCGGAACTCCGGTCTGCTAATGATTGGCAGTTGATTTTTACATGCTGGCTTGCCGGGCATAACGCACAACCTTCAACGAAGGAACGCCCATTCACGCATGTCGACACACAGAAGACGCTCTAAACTGAGAATCGAACGGGCAACGTATAACTGTAAGGTGACAACGCTACCGCAGCACCACCACCGCAGTCTTGTTGTTAGTGACATTGTACCCAAGGGCAAAAATTGCGACATCAGACCTTAAAAATCATTAGAGAATTCTGAGAGATTTCAAGTACCCTAAAATCCTTAAAAAGTTATTTTCTGGTTAGAAAAGTATGAAGGAAGCCAGAAGATAAAAAAAAACTTTGAGCGATATGGTTAGGAAAAGATTAATTATAAAAATATAGAAGATGCATCATTTTCCAGATTTCCCCAAACAGGAATGGTGGTATTTATACATTGAATATTTGAAAAATGTGTACATTATAAAGGGTAAACGTAAGAAGATTAAACTTTCCTAGCTAGTTGTTCCAGTGATCAGATTTTGCTGATCCCTGGGCTTTGTATTTGGTTCCTGTGTTCCTCCATTTTCTTGTGTGGCCAGAAGTAGTTTCTTTACTCACCAGTGGGAGTGGGGAGTACTGAGCTGCTTGTTTGTCCTCAGAGGAGTGGTTAGAGACAGCAACTAGTAATTCGTTGGCCATTTTGGGTCATTTCCTGTTTTTTCCAGCCCCCTGCTATAAAGCACGCTTTGGCTGGCTTTTCTGGCATTAGAGAACTTGGCATAGCTCCTCGTGGTCCCATGCAGAGTTCCTAAGCCAGCAGAGAGCAGAAAAAGCAACTTTCTTGATTATAAGTATTTTTTAAACATTTTATTTTGCATTTTTCGATCTTTTGAGCTTTTCGACTACTGTTTGTGCCTATATTACTGTTTTATTATCTGATTTTCCTGTTTTTCTGTGCTTAATTGTTGATTGCCCTTGTTGGCTAAAGTTTTGCTTAAAGTAACAAACAGGCTAATACACTCAAGTGTATCAGCCTTTGATAGCAATTTAGTCGAATACCAAAGCATTTACTGTATTTTTTCTGTCTGTTTGCAAAAATACGAAAAAAAAACCCAAAAAATACTTTTCCTTTCCTAAACTTTCCTAGCTAGTTGTTCCAGTGATCAGATTTTGCTGATCCCTGGGCTTTGTATTTGGTTCCTGTGTTCCTCCATTTTCTTGTGTGGCCAGAGGTAGTTTCTTTACTCACCAGTGGGAGTGGGGAGTACTGAGCTGCTTGTTTGTCCTCAGAGGAGTGGTTAGAGACAGCAACTAGTAATTCGTTGGCCATTTTGGGTAATTTCCTGTTTTTTCCAGCCCCCTGCTATAAAGCACGCGTTAGCGCGGAGTTGCCACTGTTGCACACAAGAGCAGCGGCAGGCAAGCAAGGTTAAACTATTCGGGCTACCTAAATTCCACTCTTCAAATTTTCCCTTAAAACTACCTTCCTCGAACTGTACTGCCGATCTAGCCAGCGTATCCTATAACTAAAAACTTCATCTCTAC
Source organism: Protopterus annectens (assembly GCF_019279795.1). Classification (NCBI taxonomy): domain Eukaryota; kingdom Metazoa; phylum Chordata; order Ceratodontiformes; family Protopteridae; genus Protopterus; species Protopterus annectens. Next base: position 782,615,254 of record NC_056733.1, on the reverse strand, counting down.
TTGATTCCCAAGTAGACTATTCTCTATCTGTAAAGCCTAGCACTTGCTCCTACAGTACTTGCACCTTGATAAAGTACTATTATTATAGATAGTACCCCACCAGCCTAGAACCCACATCCCCCAGAGTCTTTTGTAAGTTTTTTTATCTATTACTTCTAGCATGTCGATGGATCAGTTGCTAGTGTCCTCTCCTGCTCAACTGGTGAACCTGGGAATATTGAGGCAATGTTACAATTGCCTCATGTACACAGACAATCCTCTCCTTCTCCCACAAAACACAAATACATGCGAGAGATGCAACTATACGGCCAAATTGGAGGCTGAGCTCTCTCAACATAGGACTGGCAAGACCAGACAGGAGGAGAAGGTAACCACACACACTACATACCCAGTCACACATAGTACCATCACAACTTCAAATCATACACATAATCACACAAAGACATACTCGGAGGCTCTGACCAAAAATCTACCAGAACAGCAGAGGCCTCCAAAGCAGACACCCAAACAACTACCACCTCAGGACCCAACACATGCAACACATAGACCACACAGTCAGAGTGTCAAACAGTCACAGCCCTTAAGGCCAAACACAATGCCAGACACACTCGTCATTGGTGACTCCATAGTCAGGCACACTGACGTCCCGCTCACCAGACTGAGTAAGGAGAAGGTCACAGTAAGCTGCCTGTCGGGCACTAGAATCCACCACATAACGCAAGCACTCAGGTCTCTCAACAGCAGGTACAAGTACGACTCAGTCATTGTCCATGCTGGTGTCAACGACCTGAGACGTACCTCCTTGGACTACATGAAAAGAGACATTGAGGAGCTCTCTGATTATGTAGCCCAGGCAGGTATGACCCTGACCTTGAGCAGTATCCTACCTTCACCTAGAATGATGCCACAATACAGTGATAAGATGATCAGCTTTAATAATTGGCTTAAATTTTGGTGTCATTCAAAGGGGATCCAATGTCTGTCTGCCTGGGATGACATGCTGGACAAGCCACGCTGCTTCACAAGGGACGGCTTGCACCTGTCACCCCTGGGCTTCCGGATATTGGCAAAGGCTCTTGCCACCCCCAAAGTGCCTTTTTTAGGCAAGGCTCAAATTCTAAACCTACCACCCTAGAACACAAAAAAGGAAAAAAAACTAAGGGTAATGCTGCTCAATGCCAGAAGTCTCAATCTCAAGATGCACGCACTCGAGGCCCTTCTCAGTATGGAGAACATCGATGTCTGTGCTGTGACAGAAACCTGGTTCAAGGCTCCTGAGAGCACCCCAGTAATATCAGGTTTCACCTCATATCATGCGTTCCGGCCCCAAAATCCGGACAACACCAAGAAAGGAGGGGGGGGTGTCCATATTCATAAAGGACACACACACCTCAAGGTTGGTGGCAACGCACGATGCATCGGAGACCATCCAGGTGCAATTAACCATAGGCAAGACTGCTCTGCAATTTGTAGCATGTTACAGGCCACCCTCTCAGACTCAGGAGCCTCACATGGCCTTCCTGAAAACACTGGAGGGGATAAATGTATCTCCAAACACCATCATACTAGGTGATTTCAACTACCCTAATATAGACTGGGAACACTACTCAAGCCCAAACACTCTAGCCCAAAGGTTCCTGGAGTTCATAAACTCAAATGCCATGGAACAACTAGTCACCATCCCCACAAGAGGAGAAAACATACTTGATCTCATCATCACGAACATGGGATCACAATGTTGAACACCGGAAGTATACCCCTCACTGGTGAGATCAGATCATAAACTAATCTCGCTGGAGGTCCTCATCCCGCCCCCACCTGAAATAAAAAAGACCACAGTGAAAAACTTCTCAAAAGCCGACTTCACACTTCTAAAAACTAGTGTGGTCTCCTTTAAGGCCCCTGAGCCAGTGGTAAACATTACTCAAACCGCTGAATCACTTACAAATGCCTTCTACCAGCACCTACAGGACTGCATGGATCAGGCAATCCCAAACAAAACAAAGACTCTTTGTACCAAAGGCAAGCGTCCAGTCTGGTGGACCCCAGCCATAAACAAGCTCTACAACAAAAGGAGGAAGCTACTACAAGATAGAGCAAAATCCTTGAAAGGTAAGACACCTTTGATCATTATAAGTAAAAAACTAAGAGCTCTCATAAAATCATCCAAGGCAAATTTTGAGAGAAAAATCGCCAAGGACTCAAAAGACAATCATAAGTTTCTTCTTTAGCTATGTTAGAAACCTAGGAGGAAACTCCCAGATATGCTCAGAATTAGTTCAAAATGATGTGAAGATTACTGAACCTACACACATTGCCAACATACTGGCTGACAGGTTCAGTGCAAACTTCTCCCCCCCCTCCCCCCCAAAAGGAGAGATATCTATACCAAAGGATTGTAGCCCCCCAAACATCTCCAACGCCCAGGTGAGAACTGCTCTCTCCAAGGCAAAAAACACAGCATCCATGGGACCGGATGGTGTCCTCGGCTGTGTGCTCCACGAACTCAATGAGGAATTAAACCCGCAGTTAGGACAGCTGTTTAATCTTAGCCTCACCTCAGGATACGTACCCAAGAAGTGGCGCACGGCGACTGTGGTCCCACTTCACAAGGGCGGTGCCTCCACCGACCCTGGAAATTACCGTCCCATTAGCTTGACAAGCCTTATCTGCAAAGCCATGGAGAGGATCATAATGGAACTCATAAATAAAGACATAGGGAACCTGCAGACTTTGGATCCAACCCAGTTTGGCTTTGTCAAAGGCAGATCATGCCTTTTAAACTTGGTTGACTTTTTCGAAACAGTCACCAAGGCCATTGATGAGGGCATGGCAGTCCATACAGCCTACCTCAACCTGGCAAAGGCCTTCGACACAATACCCCACTCAGGTATCATCGAAAAACTCATCAGCTTGAATGTAAACCCATACATCACAAGATGGGTTGCAAACTGGCTAAGTGACAGAACCCACAGGGTCAGAGTAGCTGGCGCCATGTTAGACTCAAAGCCTGTCACAAGTGGTGTCCCACAGGGCTCAGTCCTGGGACCACTCTTGTTTGGCATCTACTTTTCTGAAGTACAAGCAAACACAGGAGGGTTATGGCTGACAAAGTTTGCAGATGACTGCAAACTGGGCGCCATAGTCGAAAACACATCTGACACATATATCCTTCAGAAGGGCCTCACAGAAACGGATAACTGGTGCCAGAGCCATGGCCTAAAGTTAAACGCCAAGAAATGCATAGTCATACCCTTCAGAAAAAACAAGGTTACCCCTAGCTACCATATAGGTGGCAATCCACTAACCACAGAAGAAGTCATCAGGGATCTGGGGACCCAGGTTGACAGTAACCTTTCGTTTGACACTCATGTTGCCAAAGTAGTCAGGAAAACCTTCTACATTGCCCACCTGATCGTGAAGGGATTCACATCTAGATCTAGGGAGGTCATCGTCCCCCTGTACTCATCACTCATTAGACCTATGATTGAGTACAATGCCCCATTCGGAATGTATCTGACCCGACACCTGCAGCAGCTGGAAAGGCCCCAAAAGTTCCTCACCAAAAGGATAAAGGGTCTCAAAAATATGTCTTATGCTGCCCGACTGAAAGAACTCCAGCTCTATTCAGTCGCATACCGCTTGCTCAGTGGTGACCTGTGCCTGACATATAAGGCCATGTCAAACCCAGATTTGATGAATATGCTTCACCTCAAAAAATCTAGATCCCTCAGAACCACAAGGGCGGGAGACTTAAACCTTGACACGGTTATTAATAGAACGTGCTGGAGGGACAGATTCATCACCCAGAGACTCCCTATGCTGTGGAACAAAATCCCGGTACATGTGAGGCAGAGCACCTCGCTGGCCTTGTTCAAGAGGAATCTTGACCAATGGATGGGAGATCGCAGATATACCCCAGGGATTATTTCAGTGTCACTGCTTGACAGAGGCACAGCAAAATAATAGGCATAGTTTTCTTCAAACTAAAGGGGTGGCGAAAGCCACATAACTATGGGCTAGGCTTATAAATGCCCTTGGGCAGATAGCCTAGTATGAACCTATGAACCTATGAACCTAATAAGGTGCTAATATTATATAATAAGGTGCTGAGGTTTTGATGTGCTATTTTTCTGTTTTCATTTTCTTTCTTGTTCATTTTCATGTTGTGGGTGAAGCTCTGTGAGAATATAACTGTATTCTGCTTTCAGTTGCTTATCATAATTATTTGTTATATTTCATTACAGATACACTGATTTACACTGGGAAATATAAGATGATGATGATGGTGATGACAGATGTCATTTTTAGTGGGAAACAAATTCCAAGCTGAAAATACTCTATTGACATCCCCAGGTTAACTCACCCTACTACCATCCTGCAGTATCTATTTTTGTGGACTGCATTAATAATGACAAATGAAATGTAACCCCCAAAAGGTAATAAGTGTGTTACAGTAAACAAAAAAAGAAGTTATGTGTTACCATAATGTTCCATCTGTGTTGCCTAGCTTCACTTATCCATGACCTTGGGTCCAGTTCCGTATCTCAGAACCTACTCGGCCATTATTCCAGCTTGCACCTTCCAAAAACTCTAAAGCTTAGTTTTACCCATAATGTTCCTCTCAGGATTATTGCAGATCAAGTTTGCACAAGATAGTGACAGACAGGAAATAACAGATCACAGACCATATCTGTATTCGTAAAAAAATAAATCCAGTCTATTGGATTAGATCTGTTCCACCAAGAAGCCTTAAAAGCAAGGGGAAGGATGGTGGGAATGTCAAAGATAAGTGAAGATCGACATTACAGATGGTACGTTATAGTGAGACATAACTTCTTTATCTGACGTTGTCAATCTTCACTTAATCTTTGACTGTGGGACAGAGACCCCATCTACCTAAATCTTGGGAGGTCTCACAAAAATATATTCCTGAGCACCATTGAAACAAATGATGCTCATCCCTTAGAGACCAGCTCAAGCTTGTTTGTGTCTTTTGGCTTTTCCCGGTTAGGGGTCGCCACAGCGGAACTCCGGTCCGCTAATGATTGGCAGTAGATTATTTTTACGTGCCGAGTTGCCAGCTCTGACGCACAACCTTCAACGAAGGTACGCCCATTCACGCATGTCTCCACACAGAAGATGCTTTAGCCGAGAATCGAACAGGACAACGTCATACTGTCAGGCGACAATGCTACCACAGCACCACCACTGCAGTACCAGCTCTTGTAATGAGTAATAAAGGTTTGCGGGGATGCCCAAGTAGCTGCTGCACAGATATCATCTATAGAAGCTCTAGAATGAAAAACTGCAGAAGTGGCTATTGCCCTTGTTGAATGTGCCTTTACAGGACCTAGTAGTTGCACTTTCCTTTTGTTATAAATGAAGGTTATGTAATCTTTAAGCCATTTAGCTAGAGTAACCTTAGAAACTGGTTTGCCCAGAGTAGTAGGAGAAAAAGAAGCAAACAACTGGTCAGATTTTCTGAATTCTCTTGTTCTATGAAGGTAAAAATGTAATTGTTTATGAACATCTAGCAAATGTAGACAATATTCATCTTTGTTTGAAATTTTGGGAAAAAAAAACAGGAAGCTGTACCATCTGGTTGATATTAGTCTCAGACACTATTTTTGGTAGAAAGGATGAATTAGTTTGCAAGGACACCCTGTCTTTATGGAAGGTTAGGTAAGGAGGCTTGCAAGATAAGGCTTGTAGTTCTGATATTCCCTAGCAGAAGTAATAGTAATCAAAAATAAGGTTTTCCAGGATAAGTACTTCAATTGCAATTTGCAGATGGCTCAAATGGGGAATAAATTATGAACTGTAGCACCAGATTCAAGTCCCAAGGTGTGGGAGGATCCTTGTATGGAGGTCTGAATATTAGGGTGCCTTTCAGGAAAGCTTTACAACGTTTGTGGGACATTAGAGCTGTATCATTTAAACCATTATGAAAATTGGAAATTGCAGCTAGATGCACTCATATGGTTGAGGAGGACACTCCCGCATCAAAAAGCGATGCTAAGAATTCTAAGACCGTATCAACTGGAGCAGAATATGGATCGAGGTTATTCTCTGTAGCCCATTTTGAACATTTTTGCCACTTGCTGTTGTATAATCTCCTTGTTGAAGGTTTGTGGGAAGCTAGAACAATTCGTTGAACTGGGACAGTGAGACTAACATGCCTGGAAATCATTGGAACTGGAGGAGCCATGCAGTGAGTTTGAGATTTTGAAGATTCAGATGAACGAGTCCCTCTACATGGGACAAGAAGTCTGGAGGTGGGTCCAAGGTTTCTAAAATTAGGTTAGGCCAAAGAAAGGGAAACCATATCTGTCAAGGCTGGAATGAGGCAATGAGAATTATCCTGTTCTTTGACCTGCTGGCTTTCTTCAGAAACTGGGAAATGAGAGGTATCGGGGAAAGGCATATAACACAATGGAGTGCCAATCATGAAGTAGAGCATCTCTTGGTGATTTCCTCGGTGAGGGGAATAGGGCAAAGCAGCTGCTTCACTTGTTGTTCAGGGGGGAAGCAAAGAGATCGCAGCAGGGCTAGCCCCTTTGGTCGAATATTCTTTCTGTCACCAAAGGATTGAGAGACCACTCACAAGGCATTAGGATGCTCCTGCTCAATTGGTCTGAAATCACGTTGGAGCTCCCCAGAATATGAGTTGCAATTAGAAAGCGGTCAGATGAAATTGCCCATTGCCATACTCTGAGTGCTTCTCAACAAAGAGGCTAAGACCTGGTTCCCCCTTGCTTGTTGATGTACCAAACAACTGATATGTTGTCTGATTGGATCGCAATCATTCCCGAGGGGAGGGTTTCTTGGAACGCCAAAAGCACTGCCCTCATCTCTATAACAGTGATGTGTAAATTGACCTCTAACTGAGGCCAAGTGCCTTTGACTGTCTTTCCCAGATAATGCCCCCCCCACCCTATCTGGGCTGCATCCGTGGTCGTTATGGCTTGAGGTTGAGGATGGACAAAGGTTTGGCCTGACAAAATTTCATTGGAGTGAAGCCACCAACTCAGGTCTTTCTTGAATAGATTGGTGATCAATACCTGATGGTACATTGTCTGATTCAGTAAGGACCATAGAGTCCTTAGGGGTCCAAATGGAGAGATCATAAGTCAGCAAGCAAAGGAGAGTAGTATTGCTGAAATTGAATTCATCCCCAAGTCTTGCTGAGTACCTTCACAAGGTGGACCCTGTTTTTTTTCACAAAATCTCATCAAGATGACACTGATATATAGACCGTATGTATATAGCATATATCATGAACAGAAGTAGGTCAAAAATTAAAAAAGATAGCCAAATACACAAGACCCAGGATAATAAAGTGCCCAGTCCTGGTAGATGCACTGGTGCCAGGACTGGAAAAAATGACACTGTAGAATCCTCAAAATATGGAAACATCCCTACAATGCAGCCAGGCCAGGCCCAGGGAGAGGATGCCCCCCCCCCCCATTGTAGAAGGAAGTAGCAGTCCACAAAAATCACAACAAACTGATAGGCCAAAGAATAACTACTACCCTGTAAATAAAAAAAAAAAAGTCTCATCATGTATATTAAATTTGAATTTTTTTTTTTTCATTTTTGAATTTATAACCTACATTTTGTAACTTTTTGTTTTTCTTTTGTATTTTGTACTTCTTCTACAACATTTTGTAACCTTTGTATTTTGTAACCAACACTGTATTGTATTGCACATGGAGCTTTTCTCCCTGGGCCTCCACTGAAAATGGGCTCTTCTTGGCCCAGTGGACTTCCCCGGTAATCAAACTGAAATAAATAAATAAATAAATAAATAAAGAGTGGACTATTGAAGATAAGAAATAAATTATGTATTGTTACTATATTCAAAAAGCCCAGAATTTCCAGACACAAGATATACAAAAAGACTGAGAAAGAAATTACAGGAAAGAAAAATACTTCCACAAGAAAAACTGCTAGAAGCTTTGAATAAAAATTTGTGTTTGTTAATACAACAGATTTGTGAAAAAGAGTATATAGATCAAGAAATTTTGATCTCTTTGGAAAAAGAAGCATCTGAGGAAGTGCAAAAACATAAACAGCAAAATCTAGAGATTTTTGAAAAGTATAAAAAAGATATATGGACATGGGAAAGAAAGAGATATTTGATATGGTGCAATATTTATGCAAAGGCGAAAGCCAAATTAATCAGTATAAAGAAAGCAGCCCCAAAGGTATTCGAAGAGAAATACAGGCAAAGGCATCCAGATATGGAAAATTTCACAATTAAAAAAATAATATCAGAAAGAGGGAATGTAGAAAAGAAGATTAGTACAGTAGAAGTTAAAAAACAGAAGATGAAGTTATGGAGTGCCTGCAAAGTGAAGGATTTGGTGTAGAAGGTCTAACACAGGTTACATCACAGCATGATGGAATGAGTCCCCAGAGTAAGGAGAAACAGGAAGATCAGGAGACATCTGAAGAGGAAATATGGACATGGGAAAGAAAAAGAGATTTAACATGGTGCAATATCTACACAAAGGAGAAAGCAAAACTAATCAATGCAAAAAGAGCAGCACCAAAGATGTTTGAAGAGAAATACAGGCAAAGGAATCCAGACTTGGAAAACTTTACAATAGAAAAAATAAGAAGCAAAGAGGAAAAGTAGAAAAGGAGTTTAGTAATGGAGAAGTTAAAGAAATAGAAACTGAGGTTATGGAGTATCTGCGAAGTGAAGGATACAGTGTAAAAAATCTAATTCAGAAAGCACCACAACAGGATAGAGCAATGGACATCCAAATTAAGGGGAAACAAGTGGAACTGGAAGTAATCGGTCAGGTACCATTTGAAGATATTTTGGGGCCTTCCACAGGAAACCAGTATAAATGTTCACTTGAATCTGGACAGCAAGACAAGGAACAGGAAACTGTGGAAACTGACACAGTCATTGTTGAAGAGTGATAGGCCAGTGAGTTCCCATATGACAGAGCAATGGATGGCACAGGATGAAATTGAAAAGAATGTGCCACAGGAAGATGTTATAGAACTTTCTACAGAATGTCCACAAGAAATGGAAAAAAAATGTGTCCTCGGTTTAGAAAAAATGAGTTAAGAGAAGAGTTGCTTGATTTAATAGAGATAAAGAAATATAGGTTCATAGGTGTGTTCTAGGCTACTGGCCCTGGAGCCTTTACAAGCCAAGCCCATAGAAGTGCCCTGGCATTGTGCCACCTGACATTAGTTCCCAGTGCCTCTATCAAGTAGAGCCACTGGAGTGATCCCCAGGGTGAACTTTCTATTTCCCATACACTCATCAAGATTTCTCTTGAAGAGGGCCAATGAGGTGCTCTGCTTGACATGTATGGGAAGTCTATTCCAGAGCATGGGCAGTCTCTGGGTTATGAACCTGTCCCTCCAGCATGTTCTTTTGATTGTGGTAATGAGGTTGAGGTCTCTGGAGCGTGTGGTGCGAAGGGATTGGGATTTCTTTATATGTAGCATTTCTAACAGAGCTGGCTCAGACATGGCTTTGTAAGTCAAGCAGAGATCGCCTCTTAGTAGATGATATGAAACAGAATAGATGGAGTTTTTTCAGTCTGTCCATGTAGGACATGTGTTTAATGCCTAGGATCCTCTTCATGAGGGACTTATGTGGTCTCTCCAGCTATTGCAGGTGTCTAGTGAGGTACATGCCAAATGGGGCATTATACTCGGGTCTATATCAACATATCGAATGCTGAAAACGCTGAATGCAATTTCATCGAAATGAAATGTTCGAAATTGCAAAACAGCAAACTGATGGAATATCGATTTCTTTCCCAGGGAAAGAAGCCGGTGTTCCGTGCAAAAAAAAAACAAAAACATTTAAATACTTTAAACACTGACTGAAGTGGGGGGCTTCACCCCCACACCCCCCCTACTTAAATATACCAACTCTGAGACCGCACCACAGTGGAGGAAATAGCAAACTCCGATGAAGGCCCACCGATTTCTTTCCCTGGGAAAGAAATTGATGTTCAGTCAGTTCTCTTGAGATTTCAAACATTTCAGTTCGATGAAATTAACTTTGGCGTTTTCAACATTCGAAATGCTGATAGGAACCCTTATACTCTATGATTAGTCTAATGAGGGAAGAGTAGAGAAAAATGATGACCTCTTTCTTCCTGGATGCAAAACCCTTGGTAATGAGATGTGCCACATAGGACTTTCTGATCACAGTGGCAATGTTGTGGTCGGAGAGGTTGCTGTCAACCTGTGTCCCCAGATCTCTTATAACACCTTCAGTGTTCAGTGGGCTTCCATCAATGTGGTAATTAGCGGGAATGGTGACACATTTTTTTGGCATTAAGCTTAAGGCCATGGTTTCGACACCAGTCATTGGTCTCAGTGAGGCCTTTCTATAGGATGTCTGCATCACTTGGAGAGTTAATAATATGTCCCAGCTTGCAGTCATTTGTGAACTTGGTCAGCCAGAGTCCCACTGTGTTGGCCTGGACTTCTGAGAAGTAGATGCCAAACAAAAGAGGACCCAGGACCAATCCTTGTGGGACTCCACTCATGACTGGATGGCAATCTGACTTGAAGTCTGCTACTTTCACACTGTATTTTCTATCTGTGAGCCAGTTTGCAATCTATCTAATGATATAGGGGTTGATGCCTAGTTTGGTGAATTTTCAATAATTCCTGAGTGAGAAATGGTATCAAAGGCCTTGGCCAGATCGAGGCAGGCTGTATGAATTGCCTTACCCTCATCCACAGCTCTAGTGACTGACTCAAAGAAGTCAACCAGTTTGCGCAGGCATGATCTACCTTTCACAAAACCAAATTGCTTGGGATCTAGAGTTTGGAGATCCCCTGTATCCTTGTTAATTAGGGTCATGATGATGCGCCCCATAGCCTTACATATCAGACTCGTCAGGCTAATGGGGCAATAATTTCCAGGGTCTGTATTTGCTCCTCCTTTATGGATAGGGATGACTGTAGCGGTGTGCCATTCAATAGGGACAAAGCCTGAGGTGAGGCTGTGAGTAAACAGGGCAAACAGATGTGGTGCCAATTCACTTTGTAATTCATGCTGAACATAGCCAGGGATATTGTTGGGTCCCATGGAAGCTGTATTCTTAGCCTTGAACAATGCAGCTTTAACCTGTGCTGCAGTAATGCTGGGTGCATGGCATTCTTTTGGCATTGAGATTGGTCCTTTAAGGGGGAGAGAGGGGTAAAGTTGGCAATGAATCTGACGGCCAGTATGTTGGCAATATCTATTGGCTCAGTGTAGGAGGTACCATTGTGCAGTAATTCAGAGCAAATCTGGGTATTGCCGTGGAGATTCTTGATATAACTATAAAAGGCTTTGTGTTTGTTTTTAGTGTCTGCCGCAATTCTGCCTTCATAGCTGGCTTTGGAGGTTTTGATGAGGGATCTCAACTTTTTGTTGAGGCTAATAAGGGAACTTTTCCAGTCTTGGGACTTCACCTTTTTTCTGCAACAGTTTCTTCCTTCTGTTGTAGAGTTTATTAATGGCAGGGGACCACCAGATTGGCTTCCTTTTTTTGGAGGAGAGCATCTTGGTTCTGTTGGGTATGGCTAATTCCATCCATTTATGTATGTGTTCGTACAGTGCATTGGTGTATGATTCGGCAGTCATCATGCATCTATTTTCCATTGGCATGGGTGCCATGAAGTTAGCCACCTCTGTTTTTAGGAGTCCAAAGGTCAGCTTGTGAAAAGTTTTTCATGGTGGATACCTTTGTGGGGGGGTGAGATGTGGATTTCCATGGTGATTAGTTTGCGGTTGGATCTTATCAGGGAGGAATTGACTATTGGTGTAGAGCAATGGTTGTCCATGTTAGTAATATCCAGGTCAAGGATGTTGCTTCCTCTTGTGGGGGTAAGAATGAGTTGGTCCAGGGCATTGGAATTGATGTATTCCATGAAGCATTGGTCCAGTGCATTGGTGCATGAGTAGTTTTCCCAGTTGATGGAGGGGTAGTTGAAGTCACCTAGTATGAGAGTGTTGGGTTGTATCTCAATAGTTTCCAGGGTGCTTAGGAATGTGGAGTGAGAGTCTTGGGACATGGTTGAGGACCTATAGCAGGCTACAACCTGAATCGCCATCTTACCCAATATTAGTTGTACCTGGAGTATCCCAGATACATTATGCTAGGCTACTAGTCTTGAGATGTGCATATCCTTTATGAATATGGAGACACCATTGCCTTTGGAGCTTCAATCCTTGTTCTGGGGCTGAAAGGTGTGGAATGAGTTATAGCCTGGTAGCACAGGGGTGCTTTCTGCTGCTTTAAACCAGGTCTCCGTTACAGCACAAATGTCGATGTTCTCCATTTTGAGGAGTGCTTCGAGCAAGTGCATCTTGAGATTTAGACTTCTAGCATTGAGCAGCATGACCCTCAGGCTGCATTTATCTATAGCTGTTACAGTGGTAATTTAGTCTTTGGAACACCACCTAAAAAGGCAATATAGGGGTGGCAACAGCCTTAGCTAGTACCAGAAAACCCAGGGGTGACAGATGCAGGCCATCTCTGGCAAAGCATTGAAGTCTGCCAGTCATGTCATCCCAAGCAGACAGATACTGGATCCCCTTAGAATGACACCAGAAACTTAGACAATTGTTGAAGTCAAGTCATGTTCTGTTTGTACTGCGGTATCATTCTGGGAGACGGTAGGATGCTGTTCAGGGCTAGGGTCATACCTGCCTGGGCCACATAATCTGAGAGCTCCACTATATCTCTTTTCATGTAGTCCAGGGATGTGCGTCTCAGGTCGTTCATACCCACATGGACAATGACAGAGTCATACTTGTACTTGTTGTGGAGTGACCTGAGTGTGTGTGTTATGTGTCGGAGTGGTAAGCACTAGGTAGCCTATCTACCACAAGAGGTGTGGTTTCTGGCTCTGAAATTTTAAATTAAAGCAAATAGAGTTAAAACAATGAAAGAAATAGACTGTAGAAGGTCAATAAACCCCAAAAGTCAGAAGTTTGATAAAACAAATGAGCACTGTAATTAGGACTGTCCATAGAGATCCATGCGATATAACAGAAGTAAACAGGATATATTACTGTGCAGCAAAATTAATAACTGATAAAGTTCTACCACAAGAACACAGGGTATTGAGGGGAAAGTAAGGGGATAAATTGAATACCATCATGGAAGTATCAAATAGAAAAAACTATAAAGCAATTAAGACAAGAAGTGTCGCTATTAGAGTATAGAAGAGGGAACAGATCAGCAAAAATACTTAGAAAGATAGATGTGATAAAAACAATGCGCAGTATTAGAACAGATTAGGATCTATCATGCACTATCACAAATAACAAACTAAAAATCTAGCACAGGCTGAAATATTTAGAAGATACGCAGATAAATATAAAGGAAAAGTACAAAATAAGCAAGTTATTGATGACCCAAAAAAGGTTTGTAGAGGATAAGGAAACAAGATAAAAGAAATTGAAAGACCACCAAAAAAAGAAGAAATAGATACATTTTGGAGAAGTATTTATGAAGATCCTGTGGAAGATAACAAATATGCTAAATGGATAGAAGAAGTAAAAGAAAGAATAAGAAGTTTAAAGGTACAGGATATGAAATGGGATGAAGTAACAGCCAGAGAGAGTGAAACATAGTTAAGAAAAGCCTCTGATTGGAAAACCCCAGGCCCAGATGCAGTATTTAACTTCTGGTTAAAAGTATTAACATCTTTGCACAAAGATTTAGCCATGAGTAAGAACTATTTATATGAACGCACCCAAACAGACACCAACTTGGCTAACAACAGGAAAAACAATGCTCCTACTTAAGAGTGAACCTGCAAGCCACCCTAAAAATTATAGACCAATAACTTGCCTTCCGATGACGTATAAACTATACACTGGAATTGATGCTGACAGAGTTTATAGTCATTTAAAAGAAAACTCAGATATGGCAATAGAACAAATGGAAAATAAAAGAAAGTCATATGGAACAAAGGAGCATTTGTTGTTAGATAGTCATAGTGGAGAACTGTAAAAAGGGGAAGAATTTAAGTATGGCATGGATTAACTTTAAAAAAGAATTTGATAGTATCCCACATACATGGATTAAATAGTGCTTAAAATGTATAAGATAGACCCTACACTGATCAACTACATTACAGTGAATATAAAACAGTGGCAGACTACTTTGCAGTTAAGCCATGATAAACAACAAATTATTATTCCAGGGATAAAATTCAATGAGGAATATTCCAGGGTGACTCTTTGTCACCTCTGCTATTCTGTCTTCCCATAAACCATTTTAGTTGTCTACTTAACAGCTGCGGTCATGGCTATAATTTGGCTCCTAGAAAACAACAAAGTGTAAAGACTTCTCATCTTCCTTTGGTCGATGATTTAAAACTGTATAGCTCATCAGATGAGGAACTGAAAGCACAACTGCAAGTTGTCAAAACTTTTTCAGATGATATAAGAATGTCATTTGGTCCTGATAAATGTGCAAAAGCAACCTTTAAAGCAGGAGAACTGCAGCACCAACTAAACATTGGTTTGGGACAAGAATGTGATATAAAAGAACTTGAACAAGAGGGAGTGTATAAATATTTGGAAACTGATGAAGGATCAACAATAAAACACGAACAAATGCGAATAAAACATAATAAGGAATACTTTAGAAGAATTAAATTAATCCAGAAAACATCATTGTTTTATTTATTTATTTTATTTTTATTTTACATTTGTTTACTGGGCTAGTCTAACTGGATACATGCCTACATTTTCAGTAGAGGCCCAGGGAGAAAAGCTCCACATAAAAGACAAGAAACAAAAATAGAACATAACATAACATTATAGTAAGTTACAGATTGCTTGTCAGACAAAAAAAGTTAACAGCAATGATAGAGAAAAAAATATACAATAAAACACAAACAGAAAAATTCCCCTTATAACCAGTACAATCTACAGTAGTATAGAAATTCAGGTATCAAAGTTGTTTTACAGATACATTTTAAAGTTTCAACATTAGGACATATAGGTGCAAGGTAGGGTTAATCTGGATTAGAACAGGGACATAACCAATGTGTTTTAAGATAGTATTTAAGGTTTTTCTTAAACAGTATAAAGGAGGACAATGATGTTAGTTCATTAGGGAGTTGGTTCCAATTTTTGCCCACTGCATTAGAGAACAGGGCACTTCCTGCCATGTTGTTAGATTTGTGGGTAGCAACATGAAGTTTCCTTGATGATCATAAAGTGTCAAGATTTCTATATTGGGTAATAAGGCTACAGAGTATTGGGGTATTTGCGTGGTGGTAGAGGATCTTATGAGCAATAGTCAGTTGGTTAAAGTGGATCTGATTCTGAAATTCTAACCAATCTAACTGCTTCAGATTGTTACAATGATGAATCTTGAAAGAAGAAGCAGTAGCAAATCCGGCAATGTTGTTATAACAGGGTTCCAGTTTGTGTAGATTGTTTTTAGACAAGTTTGTATATATTGATGAAGCATAGAGAAGAGTGGAGATGAGATGGGAAAGGGCAATAGTGGCCCTGGCTAAGGGAGAGAGGAAAGGCCTTATTTTGTAAAGAGATCACAGTTTCTTGTTAACAGTTTTTATGGTATTATTGATATGGGTATCAAAGTTTAGATTATTATCTATAGTTACCCTTAGAAGTTTAGTAGTAGGGTCAGGGGATATAAGTATGCCATTATTGGAAGAGACTGAGAAATTGATTGGGGGTGACTTCCTTGTAGGAGAAAAAAGGAGGAGTTTAGTTTTTTTAGGGTTCAAAAGGAGGCAATGTTGTGGGAACCAGTTCTCTGTTATATTAAACATGTTTTGGGTTAGAGACTGCAGTTGAGTTTGTGATTTGGAGGAGCAGATTATTGTTGAGTCGTCTGTGTATTATACACTGTTTGCTTGGGGAATAGCTTGGTTAAGGTCGTTGATGAATATTGAGAAGAGAAGTGGCCCCAGTATGGACCCTTGAGGGACGCTAAGGGTAACAGGGAGATGGAATGATAGGTTGTTTTCCCATAGGACAGCCTGTTGACGATTATCTAAATAGGACTGAAACCATGTTATAACCATTGTATCAAGAGAAAAGGATTGTAGAATTTTAATAAGTAGATTGTGGTTGACCATATCAAATGCTTTAGAGAGGTCAATAAAAAGAGCAGAGGAGAGAGTGCTGTTATTGCGGTTGAAATTAATGCAGTCAGTGAAGGATAATAGGGCAGTAGTTGTGCTATGAAAGGGTCTGAAACTATGTTGACAGTTAGCCAGAAGATTATTCTGGAGAAGATGTTCCAGTAATTGTTTATGGATACACTTTTCCATTATTTTAGCCAGGGGGGAGAGAAGCACAATAGGACGATAGTTAGAAAATTCTATGGAATTTCCACCCTTGTGTAGGGAAATGATGTGGGAGATTTTCCAGGTGGTTGGTATGGTGCTTTCTTGTATGGTTCTATTTATCAGCAGTGATACAGGGTATGTTATAGCTTTGGCTGCTTTTTGTAGATATTCAGAGGGTAGTAGGTCTGCTGAAGGGGTGCATGGTTTTAGTTTGTGTAAGAGCTTGAAGATCAGGGAAGTAGGAACTGGTTGAAAGTGGAGTGTTGGAAGAGAGTTTGTGTCATGAGTTGGGAGAGAAGAACTGTCAGCTGTGAGATGATTTGCCATTGTTTGGATGGTTTCTGTAAAGTAGGAATTAAAGGCATTAGCAGTTTGCTTTGGATTGTCAGGATTTGCACCACTAGGAGCTGGTGTGGAGGGTTGGCCTGATCTAAGTAGTCTGTTTACGCTAGACCAAAATTTGTTTGGATTGTTTTGGTTTGATTGCTGGAGGTGGCTGTAATAGTTTTTTATCATCAAGTATGACTTTTTTTGCTTTATTTCTAATTTCTTTGAACATTTGTTGGTCTAAGGGGTTTCTAGTAGTTCTCCACCTGTTCCAGATTTTATTTCTATACTGAATTTTTTCTTTGGTTTCCTTTGTAAGCCAAGGGGCTGTTATAGATTTAATTTTGATAGAGCGCTTAGGAGCATGGCGGTCAAGGATTGCTAGAAAGTTTGAGTTGAAATAGGTAACTGCTTCATCCAGTGGGAGATATTTTAAGGGTGACCAATTAGTTGCTTGTAGTTCAGTTTGGAAGTGGTCAGGGTTGAAGTTTTTGTTGCTTCTGATAGTTCTAAATATGATTCTGTTAGATAAGCTTGTTTTTTGCCTGATAATATAAGTAAGAAAATGATCGCTTACATCATCAGGGAGGATTCCAACATTATACAGTTGTTGATGATTGTTTATTAGAATCCAGTCTAGGATGGATTCTCTGTTGTTGGGTTTATTCATTCTAGTTGGGGAGTTAATGGTTTGAGAGAAACCGTGAAGGTTAATATGGGAGGTAGGTGTTTCCATGGAGCAGTAATTCCAGTCAATATTGACATCACCTAGAATTATTGCCTCCTGAGGAAATTCTGACGAGAGCTGTGCGAGGATATTTTCCAGGGTGTTGATGTTTTTACCAGGGGGTAAGTAGATACATATTACATTTAGGGGTTTACTGGAGTTAAAGTTGTATTCTAGTGCAGATTATTTCTACATGGGCTTCAGGAGGGTGTGTAAGGTTAAATTTAGATATTTGAAGCCCTTGTTTGTAAAGAATGGCTACACTACCTCCCTTTTTGGCTATGCGGTCCTGTCTCAAGATATTAAACCCAGGTGGAATGACTGCAGTATCTTGAGTCGATGGTTTTAGCCAGGTTTCAGTTAAACAAAGGATATCAAAAGAATGGAAGTCAAGGACAGCATGCAGGTGGGTAACTTTGTTGCCTGTACTATGAATATTTAGGTGGCCAATAAGGAGAGAGCTATGAGATTTAGATGGGATTGAAAGGGTAATAGGGGCATGGGCTTCTGGTTCTGTGTTTATTTTTTGTCTTGGTCCAGGATTAGGGTGGATATCTCCAGCTGTTAAGGAGATGTATAATAGTTTGTTTAGTGGATTTTGAAGGTTATCAAAGTGGTAGAGAGACTTTCTGGCTCTTAAATAGTTATATTTGATATTAGTCAATCTATGATATTTGGGAAGTAAGTAGTTTATGTGAAATGTAATATTCATGTGCTCAGGAAAGTTATTTAGAGGTATAGTACTTGTTATCCTATTAGGGAGATGAAGATGAAAATATTTTGGCTGTTCATAGGAGGTTATTAGATAGGCTGTGGTTAAAGATGGTAGGAGTAAGAGAGTGACTAGAAAATTTAGTTGAATTTGGGAGGTAAGTCTGTACATTATGATTGTTAATTGTTAGTGGATGTTATTTGGAGGGAAGATGATGAGCTAGGGTTGGTTGGAATAGTGATTGTAGTGATGTAAGTGGAGGTTACTTAGGGGATAGATGTGAGTGGTTGGAGGAGAAAGAGGGTGTGGTTTGTATGTATAAGGTTAGGGGCCCTTGGGGGTGGGATTTGGGGGTAGGGTAGGGGAGCGGAGTGAGCCCGCAGGGCAAACGAAGCGGGTAGACCCAAGAGAGGTAAAGCAGAAAAGAACAATCAGTAGCAGTGCAGCAGGCTATAGTAGGTAAGTAGCCAAGAGTAAACTACTGAATGTAAAAAACAGTAAGATAAGTATAGTTCTAGGAGAGTATCTGAAACTAAACAGAAAATAGGTGTTGGACGTTATTATGGGCTATACTTTAGGACCAATTCTTTGGACTAAGAAGCAGAGGACAGTGTCTATTGCAGGCTGTGAAAACAAAAAGGCTAGCAAGGCCTATAGGGAGCAGGCTGCCACCTAGTGGACAGAGGTAATTAGTGCAAGTAGGGTAAGAGCAGGAGTGAGTGTCCCGGTTGTGAGGGAAGAGTTAGAGTTCAGGTATCTTTGGCCAGTAGGTGACGAAAAAAGGGAATTAAGAGTACAGAATGGAGAGTGGAAGGCTGCTGGTTTTCCTGGCAGAGCACTTTGAGCCACCAAAATGCAATAAAATAAACAAGTATAGGGCACTATTTGGTAGTGTTATTAATTACACATACTTTCACTTTTGCTGTACTCGAGATAAAGCAGGGATAAGTAGCTCAAATTCTGAGACTGGAGGGAGTTAGACGGGGTCCTTGTTCCTCGGGTGGGAAAAAAACCTCTGTTCTCCAATGCAGTATAGGCAGGTTTGAGAGCTAGGTCTGTTACAGGAATAGAATAAGGGAGAGAAATGAAAGAGGTAGAAATGCCACGTTAAGTATACTTCTTTAAGCAGTAAATTAAAACAGGCCTAAACATATCACATGAATCCACTACATTTAATAAGATATAAAATGATTAAATCTAGAAGCAACAGTAACCAGAGTAAGATTAGTACAATGCCTGGGTCCTTAATTTAATCCTAAAAAAAAAAACTCCAGTAAGGCTGCAGCAATTAAAATCAGCAATTACAAAGTTTAAATATTATTAGTAGTCATGGCCAGGAACAGGCCTATAAATAACATATCTCTGGCCTCAGCCATGTGAAATAGAAAATAGTATAGTCTGGTAAATGAGTAGCGTAAGAGTAACTCAAAGGCTTTTTTTTTTTTTTAAATATAAAATAGTATATGTTTATAGAAATATAGTAAGTAGTATAGGCTGGTAAATGCGTAGAATAAGAGAAACCCAAGGCTTATAGCCATTAATAAAACAAATAGGGGAGTTTAGGTGTTAAATACGCACTAGGGTAAACAGACCTAATTAGGCTGACAAACAAGTCTTCAAATCATGGCTAAGGGTACATCCACCCTCTTCCCGAGAGAGTTATCAGGAGTGGGGTAGATAGCTTAAAGTGCCCCGTAGTTTAAAGTACGCCTTATTAATTCCATTTCTGACAAATAGAAATTCTATTTACAACCTCTCATAAGTAGTAAATACGAGCCACTGAGAGGCAGCTGAGGCCAGTAAATAAACCCAGGAGTCCTAGACGTCCCTTAAGGTAGCACCAAAATATAAGTTGTAGTATTATAAAAAGTAAGTTTGGCTTACGTGCAAACAACCACAGTTACAGTAATAAATAAAAAGTTGAACAAACTGTAGCGATGACTTAAGATAGCACCATACCAAGCTATGCTGGTCTATGGCAGTAAGCAGCGGTAGTGGAAAACCACAATAAACTATTTATGTAAGACTGGTTGTATATAGCAGTAAGCAGCAGTAGTGAAAAACAAAAGAGCTATTAATTTAAGATTGGTGACATACAAGGTGCTTAAATAAAGGGGTCCTAGTGTTAGAAAATGCCTTTGAGTAGAGTAAAGTAAGTCGTTGGATATAATACCCTACGTGGGGTTATTCGCTAAGAGCACTCCACGTGGGTGGCATAATTGGAAAATACCCTCAGTTTAACAATGAAAAGCAGTAGTTAGATGCATGAAAAATATATGGACTAACTAAGCTTCTCTACACCATATAGGAAAATACAAGCATAGTCTAGAAACTATATGACTACAGTTGATTACAACCAGTAGATGATTATCTAGCTACAGTGAAGTACAAGCCACTTATGTCTACATTTAAAAAAGCAATCAAGTCACACTTTAAAAACTAGTATAACACAATACTATAAGGTATCCGCTACAACAGAGTCTCGCAGTGGAGGAGCTACCTTAACACAGTTATAGCCATAAAAAAGAAAATGCTTCTACCATCATATGCAGTATGTACTAGACAATATTAAGTAAGATTCAGTACTTATTGTAGCTAAAAGCACTGGGCCAGGTTCACACAGCAGCTCAGGCTATCCTATAGTAGAAATGGCGCCTTAGGACAGCATTTATTAATAGGGATAAGGGAGGATGTGAGGTAGGAGGGTGGGAGAGGGAGAAGTAGGAGTAGGGAGATGGGAGGGGCTATAGCTAGTACAATAATAGGTAGGTTGAGAACCATGCATGCATATGTAAGTGTATTCTGGGAGGATATAGGCGGAGAGTAGATAATGAAGAAACTAGGTCCTAGATGGGTGAAAGGTAGGGGTGGAGAATAGTAGGGATGCAATGAGGTCAGAGCCAAGAGAGGTAAAGCAGAAAAGAACAATCAGTAGCAGTGCAGCAGGCTATAGTAGGTAAGTAGCCAAGAGTAATCAACTGAATGTAAAAAACAGTAAGATAAGTATAGTTCTAGGAGAGTATCTGAAACTAAACAGAAAATAGGTGTTGGACGTTATTATGGGCTATACTTTAGGACCAATTCTTTGGACTAAGAAGCAGAGGACAGTGTCTATTGCAGGCTGTGAAAACAAAAAGGCTAGCAAGGCCTATAGGGAGCAGGCTGCCACCTAGTGGACAGAGGTATTTAGTGCAAGTAGGGTAAGAGTGGGAGTGAGTGTCCCGGTTTAGAGGAAAGAGTAAGAGTTCCAGTATCTTTGGCCAGTAGGTGACGAAAAAAGGGAATTAAGAGTACAGAATGGAGAGTGGAAGGCCGCTGATTTTCCTGGCAGAGCACTTTGAGCCACCAAAATGCAATAAAATAAACAAGTATAGGGCACTAATTGGTAGTGTTATTAATTACACATACTTTCACTCTCACTGTACTTGAGATAAAGCAGGGATAAGTAGCTCAAATTCTGAGACTGGAGGGAGTTAGACGGGGTCCTTATTCCTCAGGTGGAAAAAACTCTGTTCTCCAATGCATTATAGGCAGGTTTGAGAGCTAGGTCTGTTACAGGAATAGAATGAGGGAGAGAAATGAAAGAGGTAGAAACACAAAGTTAAGTATACTTCTTTAAGCAGTAAATTTAAACAGGCCTAAACATATCATATTAATCTACTACATTTAATAAGATGTAAAATGATTAAATCTAGAAGCAACAGTAACCAGAGTAAGATTAGTACAATGCCTGGGTCCTTAACTTAATCCTAAAACGAAAAAAAACTCCAGTAAGTTTGCAGCAATTAAAATCAGCAATTACAAAGGTTAAATATTATTAGTAGTCGTGGCCAGGAACAGGCCTATAAATAACATATCCCTGGCCTCAGCCATGTGAAATAGAAAATAGTATAGTCTGGTAAATGAGTAGAGTAAGAGTAAGTCAAAGGCTTTTTTTTTAAAAAAAAATATAAAATAGTATATGTTTATAGAAATATAGTAAGTAGTATAGGCTGGTAAATGCATAGAATAAGAGAAACCCAAGGCTTATAGCTGTTAATAAAACAAATAGAGGAGTTTAGGTGTTAAATACGCACTAGGGTAAACAGACCTAATTAGGCTGACAAACGAGTCTTCAAATCATGGGTAAGGATACATCCACCCTCTTCCCGAGAGAGTTATCGGGAGTGGGGTAGAGTAGCTTATAGTGCCCCATAGTTTATAGTACGCCTTATTAATTCCATTTCCGACAAATAGAAATTCTATTTACAACCTCTCATAAGTAGTAACTACAAGCCGCTGAGAGGCAGCTGAGGCCAGTAAATAGACCCAGGAGTCCTAGATGTCCCTTAAGGTAGCACCAAAAAATAAGTTGTAGTATTATAAAAAGTAAGTTTGGCTTATGTGCAAACAACCACAATTACAGTAATAAATAAAAAGTTGAACAAACTGTAGCGATTACTTAAGATAACACCATATCAAGCTATGGTGGTCTATGGCAGTAAGCAGCGGTAGTGGAAAATCACAATAAACTATTTATGTAAGAGTGGTGGTATATAGCAGTAAGCAGCAGTAGTGAAAAACAACAAAAGAGCTATTAATTTAAGATTGGTGACATACAAGGTGCTTAAATAAAGGGGTCCTAACGTTAGAAAATGCCTTTGAGTAAAGTAAGTCGTTGGATATAATACCTTACGTGGGGTTATTCGCTAAGAGTGCTCCACGTGGGTGGCGTAATTGGAAAATACCCTCAGTTTAAGGTTCATAGGTTCATAGGTTCATAGGTTCATAGGTTGGTACTAGGCTATCAGCCCTAGCCCCCCTACTCTAAAGACAACAACAATTCTTTCCTATGCTTATTTACTTTCCTAACAATGAAAAGCAGTAGTTAGATGAATGAAAAATACATGGACTAACTAAGCTTCTCTACACCATATAGAAAAATACAAGCATAGTCTAGAAACTATACGACTACAGTTGATTACAACCAGTAGATGATTATCTAGCTACAGTGAAGTACAAGCCACTTATGTCTACATTTAAAAAAGCAATCAAGTCACACTTTAAAAACTAGTATAACACAATACTATAAGGTATCCGCTACAACAGAGTCTCGCAGTGGAGGAGCTACCTTAACACAGTTATAGCCATAAAAAAGAAAATGCTTCTACCATCATATGCAGTATGTACTAGACAATATTAAGTAAGATTCAGTACTTATTGTAGCTAAAAGCACTGGGCCAGGTTCACACAGCAGCTCAGGCTATCCTATAGTAGAAATGGCGCCTTAGGACAGCATTTATTAATAGGGATAAGGGAGGATGTGAGGTAGGAGGGTGGGAGAGGGCGAAGTAGGAGTAGGGAGATGGGAGGGGCTATAGCTAGTACAATAATAGGTTGAGAACCATGCATGCATATGTAAGTGTATTCTGGGAGGATATAGGCAGAGAGTAGATAATGAAGAAACTAGGTCCTAGATGGGTGAAAGGTAGGGGTGGAGAATAGTAGAGATGCAATGAGGTCAGAGCCAAGAGAGGTAAAGCAGAAAAGAACAATCAGTAGCAGCGCAGCAGGCTATAGTAGGTAAGCAGCCAAGAGCAATCTACTGAATGTAAAAAACAGTAAGATAAGTATAGTTCTAGGAGAGTATCTGAAACTAAACAGAAAATAGGTGTTGGACGTTATTATGGGCTATACTTTAGGACCAATTCTTTGGACTAAGAAGCAGAGGGACAGTGTCTATTACAGGCTGTGAAAACAAAAAGACTAGCAAGGCCTATAGGGACCAGGCTGCCACCTAGTGGACAGAGGTATTTAGTGCAAGTAGGGTAAGAGTGGGAGTGAGTGTCCCAGTTTAGGTTCATAGGTTCATAGGTTTATAGGTTCATAGGTTTATACTAGGCTATCTGCCCGAGGGCATTTACAAGCCTAGCCCATAGTTTTGTGGCTTACGCCACCCCTTTAGTTTGGAGAAACTATGCCCATTATTTTGCAGTGCCTCTGTTGAGCAGAGACACTGAGGTAATCCCTGGGGTATATCTGCGATCTCCCATCCATTGCTCAAGATTCCTCTTGAACAAAGCCAGCGAGGTGCTCTGCCTCATATATACTGGGATTTTGTTCCACAGCATAGGGAGTCTTTGGGTGATGAATCTATCCCTCCAGCACGTCCTATTAATAGCTGTGTCTAGGTTTAGGTCTCCTGCCCTTGTGGCTCTAAGAGATTACGATTTTTTGAGGTGAAGCATGTTCATCAAATCTGGGTTTGACATGGCCTTGTATGTCAGGCACAGGTCACCTCTGAGCAGGTGGCGACTGAATAGAGCTGGAGTTCTTTCAGCCGGGCAGCATAAGACATATCTTTGAGACCTTTTATCCTTTTGGTGAGGAACTTTTGGGGCCTCTCCAGCTGCTGCAAGTGTCGGGTCAGATACATTCCGAATGGGGCATTGTACTCAATCATTGGTCTGATGCGTGATGAGTACAGGGAGACTATGACCTCCCTTGATCTAGATGTGAATCCCTTCATGATCAGGTGGGCAATGTAGAAGGTCTTCCTAACTATTTTAGCAACATGAGTGTCGAATGAAAGGTTACTGTCAACCTGGGTCCCCAGGTCCCTGATAACTTCTTCTGTGCTCAGTGGATTGCCTCTTATATGGTAGCTAGGGTAACCTTGATCTTCCCGAAGGGTATGTCTATGCATTTTTTGGTATTTAACTTTCGGCCATGGCTCCTGCACCAGTTATCCGTTTCTGTGAGGCCCTTCTGAAGGATATCTGTGTCAGATGTGTTTTCGACTATGGCGCCCAGTTTGCAGTCATCTGCAAACTTGGTCAGCCATAACCCTCCTGTGTTTGCTTGTACTTCAGAGAAGTAGATGCCAAACAAGAGTGGGCCCAGGACTGAGCCCTGTGGGACACCACTTGTGACAGGCATTGAGTCTGACATGGCGCCAGCAACTCTGACCCTGTGGGTTCTGTCACTCAGCCAGTTTGCAACCCATCTTGTGACGTATGGGTTTACCTTTAGGCTGATGAGTTTTTCAATGATACCCGAGTGGGGTATTGTATCGAAGGCCTTTGCTAGGTCCAGGTAGGCTGTATGGACTGCCTTACCCTCATCAATGGCCTTGGTGACCGTTTCAAAGAAGTCAACCAAGTTTAGAAGGCATGATCTGCCTTTGACAAAGCCAAACTGGGTTTGATCCAGAGTCTGCAAATTCCCTATGTCTTTATTTATGAGATCCATTATGATCCTTTCCATGGCTTTGCAGATAAGGCTTGTCAAGCTAATGGGACGGTAATTTCCAGGGTCGGTGGAGGCACCGCCTTTGTGAAGTGGGACCACAGTCGCTGTGTGCCACTCCTGGAATGTATCCAGAGGTGAGACTGAGAATAAACAGTGTCCTAACTGTGGGTTTAATTCCTCGTTGAGTTCATGGAGTACACATCCGGGGACACCATCAGGTCCCATGGATGCAGTGTTTTTTGCCTTGGAGAGAGCAGTTTTCACCTGGGCATTAGAGATGTTTGGGGGGCTACTATCATTTGGTATAGATATATCTCCTTTGGGAGGGTGGGGTGAAGTTTGCACTGAACCTGTCAGCCAGTATGTTGGCAATGTCTGTAGGATCAGTAATCTTCACATCGTTTGAACTAATTCTGAGCATATCTGGGAGCTTCCTCCCAGGTTTCTAACATAGCTAAAGAAGGCCTTTTGATTGTCTTTTGAGTTCTTAGCTATTTTTTTCTCAAAATTTGCTTTGGATGATTTTATGAGAGCTCTTAGCTTTTTACTTATAATGATCAAAGGTGTCTTACCTCTTAAGGATTTAGCTCTATCTTGTAGTAGCTTCCTCCTTTTGTTGTAGAGTTTGTTTATGGCTGGGGTCCACCAGACTGGACGCCTGCCTTTGGTACAAAGAGTCTTTGTTTTGTTTGGGATTGCCTGATCCATGCAGTCCTGCAGGTGCTGGTAGAAGGCATTTGTAAGTGATTCAGCGGCTTGCGTAGTGTTTACCGCAGGATCGGGGGCCTTAAAGGACACCACACTAGTCTTTAGAAGTGTGAAGTCAGCTTTTGAGAAGTTCTTTACTGTGTTTTTTTTTGTTTCAGGTGGGGGTGGGATGAGGACCTCCAGCAAGATTAGCTTGTGATCTGATCTCACCAGTGAGGGGTATACTTCAGGTGTTGAACATTGTGCTCCCATGTTCGTGATGATGAGATCAAGTATGCTGTCTCCTCTTGTGGGGATGGTGACTAGTTGTTCCATGGCATTTGAGTTTATGAATTCCAGGAACATTTGGGCCAGAGTGTTTGGGCTTGAGTAGTGTTCCCAGTCTATATTTGGGTAATTGAAGTCACCTAGTATAATGGTGTTTGGAGATACATTTATCCCCTCCAGTGTTTTCAGGAAAGCCATGTGAGGTTCCTGGGTTTGCGAGGGTGGCCTGTAACATGCTACAAATTGCAGAGCAGTCTTGCCTATGGTTAATTGCACCTGGATGGTCTCCGATGCATCGTCGTTGCCACCAATCTTGAGGTGTGGGTGTCCTTGATGAATATGGACACCTCCTTTCTTGGTATTGTCCGAATTTTGGGGCCGGAACGCATGATATGAGGTAAAACCTGATAGTGCTGGGGTGCTCTCAGGAGCCTTGAACCAGGTTTCTGTCACAGCACAGACATCGATGTTCTCCATACTGAGAAGGGCCTCGAGTGCGTGCATTTTGAGATTGAGACTTCTGGCATTGAGCAGCATTACCCTTAGTTTTTTCCATTATTGAGTTCTAGGGTGGTAGGTTTAGAATTTGAGCCTTGCCTAAAAAGGCACTATGGGGTGGCAATAGCCTTTGCCAATATCCGGAATCCCAGGGTGACAGGTGCAAGCCATCCCTTTAGCAGCGCGGCTTGTCCAGCATGTCATCCCAGGCAGACAGACATTGGATCCCCTTTGAATGACACCAGAATTTAAGCCAATTGTTAAAGCTGATCATCTTATCTCTGTATTGTGGCATCATTTTTGGTGAAGGTAGGATACTGCTCAATGTCAGGGTCATACCTGCCTGGGCTACATAATCAGAGAGCTCCTCAATGTCTCTTTTCATGTAGTCCAAGGAGATACATCTCAGGTCGTTTACACCAGCGTGGACAATGACTGAGTCGTACTTGTACCTGCTGTTGAGAGACCTGTGTGCTTGCGTTATGTGGCGGATTCTAGTGCCCGACAGGCAGCTTACTGTGACCGTCTCCTTGTTCAATCTGGTGAGCGGGACGTCAGTGTGTCTGACTATTGAGTCACCAATGACGAGTATGTTTGGCATTGTGTTTGTCCTTGAGGGCTGTGACTGTTTGACACTCTGACTATGTGGTCTATGTGTTGCAGGTGTTGTGTTCTGAGGTGGTAGTTGTTTGGGTGTCTGCTTTGGTGGCCTCTGCTGTTTTGGTAGATTTTTGGTCAGAGCCTCCGAGTATGTCTTTGTGTGATTATGTGTATGATTTGAAGTTGTGATGGTACTATGTGTGACTGGGTATGTAATGTGTGTGGTTACCTTCTCCTCCGGTCTGGTCTTGCCAGTCCTATGTTGAGAGAGCTCAGCCTCCAGTTTGGCCGTATAAGTGCATCTCTCGCATGTATTTGTGTTTGGTGGGAGGAGGAGAGGGTTGTTCAGGTACATGAGGCAATTGTAACATTGCCTCAATATTCCCAGGTTCACCAGCTGACCAGGAGAGGACACTAGCAACTGTTCCACGTCATACTAGAATGAATAGACAAAAAAACTTAAAAAGATTTCAGGGGATGTGGGTGACCGAGAAATGGGGTTAGGTTTTTTTGGGGGTACTGTCTCCAACAAGAGTGCTAACAAGGTGATAAGTACTGTAGTAGCAAGTGCTAGGCTTTACAGATAGAGAATAGTCTACTTGGAGTCAAGTAGAGATGAATTTTTTAGTTATAGGATACGCCTATTAGATCAGTAGTATAGCTTGAGGAAGGTAGTTTTAAGGGAAAATTTGGAGAGTGGACTTTAGATAGCCTGAATAGTTTAAACTTAGCTAACCGCCGCTGCCCTAGTGTGCAACGGTTGCAACCGCCGCTGCCCTAGTGTGCAACGGTTGCAACTCCGCGCTAAATCGTGCTAACGCGCGTTTAGCGCGTTTTATACCAGCGGGCTGGAAAAAGCTAGAAACTGGCCCAAAAGAGTAAGAGTTCCGGTATCTTTGGCCAGTAGATGACGAAAAAAGGGAATTAAGAGTACAGAATAGAAAGTGGAAGGCTGCTGGTTTTCCTGGCAGAGCACTTTGAGCCACCAAAATGCAATAAAATAAACAAGTATAGGGCACTAATTGGTAGTGTTATTAATTACACATACTTTCACTCTCACTGTACTTGAGATAAAGTAGGGATAAGTAACTCAAATTCATTTTCCATTGTAACTCCACCTCTGCCCTGGGGGGGAGTTGTTGCCATGTGAGTCCTGGAAAGGTCCTTGGGACTTTTTGAACTATTGCTTCCTACTCCTCTGGTTCCTGGAGTAAGACCGTTGAGAAGTGGAAAAGCATGAACCCATGGCAGATAGGGGGAAATCGCTCTTTACGAACATACCGAATGAATTGGGTATACAATATACACATGAGTATTTGGTATCCAACAGTGAGTATGATCTATTAAAAGTCGACTTGATCTATCACTTTCTAGAGTTGGTTTTGGAATACAATGTTTTCACCTTTGATGGTGATATGTACTTACAAAATGATGGCGTAGCTATGGACACTTCGTGTGCCAATAGCTATGCCAACATTTTTTTAGCACATTGGGAGAACATGGTTCTCTTTCAGCTGCCTGAGTTTCAGCATCACGTTGTATTTTATTGATGTTTTGTCGATGATTTGTTCTTGTTATGGGAAGGTGAGACAGAACAACTTACGACATTTCATACGTTGATGAATAACTTGTTAGATTGTTTAAAATTTACCATGACTTTTTCATATGACCGTGTAGAATATTTGGATTTATACGTAGAAAGATTGGACAATGGACTTGTGAACACTGGTGTTTTACGCAAGACCTGTTATAGGAATGCCTTGTTATTTACATCCAGTCTGCACCCCCAGCATATTTTTTTCAAATTTAATCAAGGGCCAAGGCATGAGGGCGTCTAGGTTGAATCCTACCACTATAGGGTTCCAAGAAGAGATTGAAGATTTAACTTAGAGACTTGGCAGTAGAGGTTATACCACTGATGAGATTAAAAGGAACCTCTCTAGAGTAGGTGAGTTAAGAGATAGTGTAGCCCAGCCCTACTATGGACCTCGAGAGAATTCTGTGCAAGCAGTTGACACTACATTTAAGGGTAACTATTTGAAGATACCCATGTTCTATTCTAGCGACTCTATGGAAGTTAAAGAAGTTTTTAAGAAGCACTAGTCCCTTTTGACAGTAGATTCCCCTATAGATGATTTGGTGTGTCAAAGCCTGAGATTCCTATATAGAAACAAGAAGAATCTCAAGAGACTACTATGTTATGGTAGTAACCACAGAGGCACAGGAGATCGAATAACCTCCTCCCAACCATGTGGTAAATGTAATTTCTGTCCTTTTATTCATAGTTCCAATGTCTTTGTACATCCAGATTTGGATAAGGAATTTTATTTTAGAGCAACAGAAGATTGCTCAACTTCCAATGTTGTTTATTTAGTGGTGTGCGAGTACTGCCACTGTTTCTATGTGGTGAAGACCAACAGACCCTTCAGGGACAGAATAAGGGAACACCTTTATGGCATTAGGATTCAATCTGAACATAATGCCCTTTCCAAGCATATTAGAATATCGGGTGACTCGCATAAGTTTGGGTTTAGGGTCATTGATGTTGTGACCCCACACATTCGTGAGGGGGATATTAGGAATCATACTGAGAACAGGGAAACTCACTGGATCATTACTCTTAGAGCAGACAGAGGGAGAGGGTTAAATGAAAGGGCATCTATTAAGCCCTTGCTTAAAGCGCGCAGAATCAGTAAGCATTGAATCTGTGTTTGGTTATTGATATTATGTGTCATTTTAATTTCTCAATGCTTTTAGATCTGAAGTGTTTTAGATAAATAATGTTCCTATGACCATTTACACTGTATATACATTTGTTGAGATAGCACCATCAATTATTTAGATGTGCATTTCCATTATACAGTTTTATTATTTAGTTTCAAGGTGAAGAACTTCGGTTGTTTTACCAGTGTATTTTTAACATTGGATCTATCACTTTAAATGCTTTGATACATTGTAACATCACATGCTTCTAATATGAATTGTTGGTCAATCTGGATTGGTTAAAGGTTTTTGAAAAGTATTATAAATGTATCACTTAGTTTTTATTTGTTTGAAGGTCTGATGAATCTATTTTAGCGAAAGCGCTTACCTCCCGTTTTATTTTTACAATAAAAACGTTCTTATTTTAATAGAAGAAGGAGTTGTGCCTAGTTACCTCACTGCCATTGTTTGTTTGTACTATTGATTTTTTATTTACTGGCCACGAGGTATTTATCCCTTGGCATGCAGACTATCCTGTCTTTTTTATTTGTTTAA
The DNA here is from genome assembly GCF_019279795.1 of Protopterus annectens. NCBI lineage: Eukaryota > Metazoa > Chordata > Ceratodontiformes > Protopteridae > Protopterus > Protopterus annectens. Next base: position 782,584,601 of record NC_056733.1, on the reverse strand, counting down.
TTAAATGTTTTGCACAACAGTAAGCTTTTCTAGTAAAAAAAAAAAATCACTTAAAGAAAAAAGGGAGAACAACAACAAAAACAAATGATGCTCAGGTTTTGTTTGTTTTTACTGTGTAGGTGGAATGGATCAGGTACTCTTCAGCCATGACCTGGGCAGTAAGGGAAAGACAGCATATGTGACATGTTTATTGTGATAGCTACAGAAAATACACTAGTTCTATCACTTACATGCCTTTTACATAGCTTTAGGATAGCTAGAGGCCTAGGTAGTAATGCAAAATTAACAAAATATACATTTGTAAAAAGGCAAGAAGTAGCAAATGCTAATCACAAGTGTATTATCTAAGGTTTCTACAATGCAAGTTGTACAGTATTTACAGTTTGATAATTTATAACTAATCATCTGCTAGTACTAATAAGGACTTGCAGGGCGACACTACAGATTAAAGCATTTTTTATGCAAAGAGTGAACAAAGACTGAGATTAGTTAACAAAATATATTAATTATATCTGAACAGACAGTAAAATAGTGTGAACAGCTTGAGGGACACAAGGGTGATTCCCTAGTTCTGTGAAATATATAGTATACCTGTGTGATGCCTGTGCACTGGCCCAGTAATCAAGGAGCCTCAATCCTCACCACTAGCACCAGTGAGGGACGTCCACATTGGCAGTATAACAAGTACACACACAGTAAAGTACAGTTTCCCTTAAGAGCACACAGAGATCACAGTCACTGAGAAAATCCAAGGAAAACTGTAGTCCGAAGCCAAAAAGAATTATTTTTCAGATTCTTAAGTCTTTATTAAGGACAAAATCTAGGTCAATTAATTTCATTTTATTTTATTTTATTTTGTTTATAGTGTTGTTCAATAAATTTTTTTTGGCTTCGGACTACAGTTTTCCTTGGATTTTCTCAGTGTTCGTTTAGTTGAGAGATCACAGTCAGTCTGGGGCTGGTTTCTCCCTTTCTCTCCAGATCCCGAGTAAGACTCCCCACTGGCACAGCTATAGAGGAGAGTCCTTAGCCAGGGTTCCAAGCCAAGTCCTCCCAGCACTCCCTCTGTCCAACCAGTGCTTCGTGTCCCTGTCCAGGTAGCTGACACACACACACACACACACACACACACACACACACACACACACACACACACACACACACACACACACACACACACACACACACACACACACACACTCTTTGAGATATGATTTGTATGCAGACACAAAGACTCTCCTGGGGAAGGCTAGCACAGGTTCACTAGGTATATCCCTTCTGCCCATGCTATAAGGTAGTAATCCACTGCCACCAGAACCCCTACTTATCAGCTACTATAAGGCCCTTCCCAAAGGGTAACCAATTCCACTGTGTAATATTACTGTTATCCAAATAGTAAGTGTGACCAAACATTTAAGGATATTCCACAGTGGCTTAGTACAGTATCACCAAATACATGCAAATACTCTTAAGAGCTTAAATTATGTCTACACAAATTAGCCACAGCTGAAAAGTTTAAAAACATGTAATAATAAATAATAAAACCACAAGACAATACCAATCAATTCCACAGTGATAATAGAGCATTAAGAAATCACAGGAAAATACTTTAAAACAATATTGTAGGATAGTCTCACATAAATATAGAAAATAGCTAGACTAATCTGGCTATATTCCTATCTATCTCTAAGAGAAATACTAAGATCTAGGTCTTACTTACAGAGCAAGGAAATATAGATGAGAAGTGCTGGTAATTTGCCAGCTTCAGAACAAAATACAAAATACCACTCTCTTTCTGTTCTTAAATTGATAATACACAGTACTGCTGCGTCATTTCCGAGTACATCATTCTTGTCTCTTCTCTGATTAAGTTTCCCAGGCTCACAGGACTTAAAATTTAACATTTCTCTTTTGATCTGTACCTGGCTGGAAGCCACAGCAATAAAAGACACTTTACATGTGAGACCTGGTAATTATCTGTCTTAGGACAATAGAAAGAATTTCTAGCCCCAGTCATCCTGTCTCTTAGCTTGAGATCAGTCATAAAATGCTTTACTTATCAGCTTTCTTCAGCAGGGTGCACTGTGGTTATATTTTTGAAGCTCAGAACATAACACAGTTTTCTTACATTTGTTACACAAGCCTGTGGATCATATTAATATTTACAATGACATAAAATTATTTATAAAATTCTATCTAGCTGGGCTGGCAGCCTTCATATAACCCCCCCTGAAGAACTCAAGATCTGAAGTAGTTACTTAATTTGTTCTGCAACCTGTGGGTATTGGATCCGACCTCAGATCCGAGCCGGCAGCTTTACTAGCTAAAAGATCCGAGATCCTAGCTCCTACCCTTACCCATAATCCCCTGCTACATACTCCCTTTCCCCAGATCTCGTTTGCCACGGCTGAGAGAAGCTTCAAGTGAAGAGCTCGTAGGCGTGGGTGAGAACTTTCTGGTTTAAAAAAACGTTAAAAAGTCAGAATCCAATACTTTTTGTTGTGTGTGTGTGTGTGTGTGTGTGTGTGTGTGTGTGTGTGTGTGTGTGTGTGTGTGTGTGTGTGTGTGTGTGTGTATTAGCTTTAAAATCTTTAAAAGTTTTAAAATCTTGAGGTAAATTTTTGTCTTAATTTTATTTCCCTCCCCTTAGTGTGTGAGTGTGTTCTGTGTTATGGCTGAAGGGCCCAAAGCCATATTTTCTAAGTGCACTGAGTGTGGTCATGAGCTCTCATCAGCTGATGGCCACACTCAGTGCATTCTTTGTCTGGGGTTGGCCCATTTGTCCACCAGCTGCCAAATTTGTGCAGCTTTTAATCCCCGGGCCACCAGGGACAGGAGGAACAAATTAATCCTGGCGGATTTATTACCACAGGATTCTTCTTCCTCCTCTCCCGCTAAGGCACAGGCTGCAAGTGTGGCCCCCGGGCCTTTGGAAACCCCTACCCTGCCGGGGACTCAACCTCCCTCTGATTCTCAGGGTCAAGGGGACTCTTCTTCCTCTAGGGAGAAGAGGCATAAAGATAAGCATAGGAGTCACAAGAGGCGGGCCGAGACTCTTCCCTCGGCACCGCCATCTAAAGTTGCGAGTCCTTCCACGAGGGCTTCCGGATCCTCTCCCTCTCAGCTCCGTTCACCTCATTTCTTGCCAGAGCCGGAGGAGGAGTACCAGTCTCCCTCGAGGTCTTTGAGGCAGCCCTCCCGGCCCACCTCGATGACCTCCTCTTGATCAACAAGGAGCCTGACCGACGCGGACATGGATCGGATGATGCGTCAATTTTTGCAGACTCAAATACAGATGGGGGTGCTTCTGCCTCTCCCCCCTCCGAGGGGGAAAGCAGCCCCTTTCTTTACCCCGATAGCTCCTTCTCTGACCCAGTTTGGGGTTTTGGAGTCATCGGATCTGGGCCATTTCGGAGCTGGGGAGTTGTCGGCACCAACAGCACCGGTTACTTCGATGCCGATGTTGCCCTTGAGCTTGTCGGATCCTAGCTCTCAGGGCCGAGAGTTGAGCGTCGGATCTGTGGGGGTAGGTGTGTCTTCGGCTCCATTCAGGTCAGAGCACACTTCCCTCTCGGGTCCGACAGCTTCGGCTCCGACACCGATCCCTATCTCGGAGCCGAGGGGACTGCTTTTGGAGCCTGGGGAAGGCGGTTCACCTTCGGCGTTCGAGGTAGTGGAGAGGGTTCTGTCGAGGCCTTCCAGATCCCCGGCCCGGGTGTCGGATCCACCCACCCCCCCATCACATTTGGGTCTCTCCTCCATCATCCGGCCATTGGGACAGCCTGCACCAACACTGCAGTTAGTTCCCTTAGAGGAACAGGACCCCGTGGGTGAGCCCTCCTCGGATAGCCCCACCGAGGAGGTCCCTCGCAAACGGAAGTGCAAAAAGAGGCACCTGGACTCCCCTGAGTCCCTCACCAAAGACACAGATTTGAATGAAGGGGAAGGTTCCCCAAGATCACCCCCTGAGGATGTCTCCTTTGGAGACATCATGGAAATGTTGCGAATTAGAGGAGGGTGGTCTGCCCAAAAACCTTCCTCAGATGAATTTGTGTTTCTGGAGGCATTTGATGCAGGCCCGTCTACCTCCTGGGTGTTCCCCCCGGCTGACCCCCTGGTAGACTTAATTACTACCAGGGCATGGAAGGAGCTGGACACCGTGGAGCCATTTCTAAGAAGGCCAGATAAAATTCTTAGCCCCCCCCCCCTGGGATAGACAGGCTTGGTCTAAGAGTTCTCCAGTAGATGCCATGTTGGTGGTGGCCACCACGAAGAAGGAACTAGTGCAGGCGAGTTCCTCGGTCCATCATCCGGATAAGGAATCTCGGACGTTGGACCACATTGGAAAGCGGATGTTTGCTTCAGCCACCTTCTCTATAAGGGCGCTGAACTACATGGCGCATGTCATCAGACTCCAGCGAGACTTAATAAAGAAATACGCTGGGGCCCCCCCAGACTCCATGACGGCCGAGGATAAGAGAATTTTCTCGACTCGCATGGCCACTCTGAAATTTATTTCTAACACCTCTATGTGGTTACTCTCCCATGCCACCGAGGGAGCCGCTAGAGCCAGCAGAGCTGGGGTCACCTTGCGGCATCATGCCTGGCTCCACCTTTGCGATTTTGCAGAACCCTTCAAGGCGTCCTTCCCGAATGCGCCCTTTGATGGCACTTCTCTCTTTGGCAAGACCGTCTGCGAGACGCTGGTCCAAAGCGAGAAGGACGGGAAGACTCTGTCTGCCGTCGGAGTCTGCTTCACTAATCCCCAACGATCCTTCTCTAGGAATCAGAGGGGACAAAAGAAGATGTGGTTCCAGAAGTCTCAGCAGTACCGTCCAGCTTCGGACCCCTCGTCCTTCAGAGGCAGAGGGGGACAAGGTGGATGCCGGCCCAGAGGCAGAGGGGGGCCGCGTAATTTCGGGTCTAGAGAACCGTTCTCGGACAGGCCCGTGCAACAGCCCTGAGGGCTTACCTGGCTGTCCCTCTCTGGAGGCAGTCGGGGGGCATCTGTTGGAGCACCTCCAAAATTGGGAGTCCATCACGATGGATTGGTGGGTGCTCCGAATCATATCCAGAGGTTACATCATTCCTTTTATAAGTCTTCCTCCTCCTACGTAGCACCTCCCCGATGTCCCACTCGATCAAAGGGAGGCGGCAGCTTCGGAGGTTTCGAAGCTGCTGAAAAAAAGAGCCATCCAGCACGTCCCCCCAGACCAGTTTGGATTGGGCAATTACTTCAGGTTCTTTTTAGTGCCAAAAAAGACGGGGGACTTAAGACCAATTCTAGACCTCTCTTCCCTGAACCTGTTCATTTCCAAAGAAAAGTTCTGGATGGTCACTCTGCAATCAATTCTCCCCCTTCTTCGGGAGAATGACTGGATGTGCTCCATAGACTTCAAGGATGCATACTACCATATTCTTATGGACAGATGATCCAGGAGGTTTCTCTGCTTTTGGCTGGGAGCCAGTCATTATCAGTTCAGGGTTCTTCTGTTCAGCCTCACCACAGCCCTCAGGGTGTTCACCAAGGTAATGGCAGTTGTTGCAGCCCACCTGAGACTCCATGGCATTCAGGCCTTTCCGTACCTGGACGACTGGCTCTTCACCGCCTCCAACAGGCATTAGCTTTGTTCTGCCAGAGACTACTCTCTCACTCTTGCCCAGCATCTAGGCATTTCAATAAACCTTCAGAAATCCTTCCTTCATCCTGTACAGGTTCTGGAATTCATAGGGGTCAAAATAGATACCCGCCTCTCGCAGGCTCTTTTAACATCAGACAGATTGAGCAGTTTGTCACGTCATGTTATGGCACTTCTTCAGTCCCCAGCCCCATCGGCAGAATTAGTCCTGAGAGCACTGGGCTCTATGGCGGCAGCAATCAGTCTTTCCCTGCACACATGCCTGCGAATGAGAATTCTTCAATGGACCCTTCAAGTCCAATGGTCTCTGTTGCTACACCCCTTAGACACTCCTATTCCCCTGAGCAAGGTTTGCAGGGACTCCCTCCTCTGTTGGCTTCACTCACAGGAGCTACAGGCAGGGAGACCCTTCGTGATGCCTCAACCCCAAGCCACGCTGACCACAGACGCTTCTCACCTCGGGTGGGGGAGCATTCTATGGGCAGAACCGTCCAAGGCATGTGGACTCCCTTAGAGACCGCTTTGCATATCAGTGTCCTGGAGATGAGGGCGGTGCTTCTAGCATTGCAAGCTCTTCACGACCTTCTTCCCCTGGGGACTATTGCTATACAGACAGGCAACATGGCAGTAGTCTGGTACATAAGCAAACAGGGAGGGACCAGATCTTATCCCCTTTGTCGGGAGGCCATGAGTTGGGAATGGGTGATATACACCAACTGTTTTCTGATAGCAACACACATTCCTGGATGGTCCAACGTTCTTGCGGACAAGCTGAGTCACTTGATCCTCTCACCTTACAAGTGGTCTCTGAACCCGTCAGTGGCGAAACAGATTTTCCTCAAATGGGGTCGACCTTGCTGCGATCTTTTTGCTTCTCCGTCAAACACAAAGTGCAGCAAGTTTTTCGGTCTACTTCCCCCACCGGGGGAGAGCCCCAGAGATGCTCTGGTTCACGCTTGGCCACCCGGTCTCCTCTATGCTTACCCTCCTCTTCCTCTCATTACCAAATTCCTACAGAAAGCATGACGGTTGGGGAGAAAAGTTATCCTCATAGCCCCATTTTGGCCTCGCCAGATCTGGTTCCCTTATCTGTGGTCTCACAGTGTAGTTCCTCCTTGGATCTTGGATCCCATCCCAGACCTGATTTTGCATCCTGCGGGATTGCAACCCCTGAACCTGGAAAACCTCAAGCTTGTGGCTTGGTTGATCCAGTTCCACTGATGGCAAGGACTCCCGGTATCTCCTCACCAGTGAAAGACATCCTGGTAGCAGCGCACAAACCTACTACCAGAAAAATTTACAGTAGTAAGTGGAAGCGGTTTTCTATCTGGGCTACAGACAAGGGTTTGGATCCCTTTACCGTCCCTATCCCAACTGTTCTTGAATTCCTGTCACATATTTTTCATCAAGGAGCCAGTGCATCTACAGTTAAAGTACAGTTGGCAGCCATCTCTCATTTTCACATAGGAGATGGGCTGGGATCGTTAGCTTCAGATAAAATATGCAAAACATTTCTGAAAGGAGTTTTTCTGCTGAAGCCACCAGTTAAGACTGCGGTTCCACCATGGGACCTGACATTGGTTCTGCAGGCGTTGATGAGTCCGCCCTTCGAACCGGCCACCTTAGTTCAATTAAAATTTTTATCCTGGAAAACAGCATTCCTGATCGCTATTATGTCAGCCAGGAGGGTCTCGGAGCTTCAAGCGCTTTGCATGAGACCCCCCTATCTAATTTTTCATAAGGATAGAGTGTCTCTCAGGACTAACCCCTCCTTTCTGCCCAAAGTGGCTTCGGAATCAAATATTAATCAGTTGATTAATTTACCAATATTTTTTCCCAACTTCCAACACAAAGGGGAATATCAATTGCACAAATTGGACGTACGTAGACAACTGCGTTTTTACTTGCACAGGATGAAGGCTACTCGTAGGTCTGATCAACTGTTTGTGTCCTTTGCCAAACCTTCATTAGGGAAGGCTATTACCAAAGTTAATTTAGCAAACTGGATTTCGCAATGCATCATCCATGCTTACTTAGCCTCAGGGAAACCTGCTCCTTCTGGAGTGCATGACCATTCAACTCATTCCATAGCTACTTCTGCAGCGTTTTGGTCCAGAGTTCCTCTGGATGATATATGTTCAGCAGCTACTTGGTCCTCTTCTCACACATTCATTTCTCATTATAAGCTGGATATGATATCCAGGAGTAGGGCTTCCTTTGGCTCCGCGGTGCTCCGGAATATCCTTCCTTGAGGACCTCCCAGGGTTTTTATTAGTTAGCTGGGGACTCTGTCCCACAAGTTGCAGAACAAATGAAGTAACTACTTCAGATAAAGAAGTTATGTACTCACCATAACGTTCCATCTGAGTAGGTACTTCATTTGTCTGCAACTGACCCCCCCCCCTTCATGCCCTCTATCCTGTATCGTGCTTCCTGACCATGAATGACACTGGTTCATGCAGTTAGGCAGTAGGTTATGATACTTGGTCGAGAGTTTTGGTTGCTAGTTTAGACAAACTCGATCTGGGGAAAGGGAGTATGTAGCAGGGGGTTATGGGTAAGGGGAGTAGCTAGGAGCTCAGATCTTTTAGCTAGTAAAGCTGCCAGCTCGGATCCATGGTCGGATCCGATACCCACAGGTTGCAGACAAATTAAGTACCTACTCAGATGGAACGTTATGGTGAGTACATAACTTCTTTTTAGTTTTTCAAGTAACCCTTGAGAAATGTTGCTTGAGAGGGTTATGTCTATCTGAGTATACGTTACCTCATTCCCTATCTTGAGATCCCATCTACATTGGCATTGCTAATCCCACTGCGGTGCTGCACTGGCATATCATATGCTTGTAACCCTAGGCTCTATTTTAGAAACTTGGCATTTTGCTGGCTGGCTCGATGTAACCATGTTAGGGGATTGTGATCTGTAACTACAATGAATTTCCTTCCATACAGATAAGGCTGAAGTTTCTGCAGTGCTCACACTATGGCTAGACATTTCCTTTCTTCAGCTGCATAGCATTCCTCCCTAGGTTGGAGCCTATGACTAAGATAAACCACTGGGTGCTCGTCTCCCTCTGAAGAAATCTGGCTAAGTACAGCCCCCACCCCGTGGTTCAAAGCATCCACCTGCACAACAAATTCTTTGCTGTAATCTGGACTGGCTAATGCAGGAGGTCCTCCCAAAGCTTCTTTAAGCTTCTGAAATGCCTGCTCACATACTGTGGTCCATTCTACCTTATCCTACCTGTTTTCTCTTGCCGGTCTGTGAGGGGAGCAGCTATGGTACTATAACTGGGGACAAACTTTCTGTAGTACCCTGCTGTCCCCAAGAATGCCCTCACCTGCTTTTTGGTAACAGGTGTAGGCCATGCCTGAATGGCTTCCACTTTGGCAGGTTCTGGCCTGATCTTACCACTCCTCACTCTATGTCCCAGGTAGGAGATCTCTGCCATACCCACCTGACATTTGCTGGGCTTAATGGTCAACCCTGCCCTCTGTAGTCTGCCCAGCACCTCCCTGACATTATGAAGGTGCTCTTGCCAGGAATGGCTGTAGATGGCAATATCATCTAGATAAGCAAGGGCAAAATCTCCTGCTCCTGCTAGAATATGATCTACCAGCCTCTGGAAAGTTGCTGAGGCATTTTTCATCTCAAAGGGCATCTTTGTGAATTCATACAAGCCAAAAGGAGTCACAAAGGCTGCCCTCTCACTAGCACTGGGAGTCAATGGCACCTGCCAGTAACCCTTGGTAAAATCAATGGTTGTAAGATACTTAGCCCCACCCAGCTGCTCTAGGGCTTCATCTGTCCTAGCCATGGGGGTAAGCATTGGAATTTGTGTGACTATTTAATTTCCTGTAATCCACACAGAACCTGCTGCTGCCATCCTTCTTTGGCACTAGCACCACTGGGGAGGCCCAGGGACTGTTGGACTTCTGAATTACCACTAGTTCCAACATTTCCTGTATCTCCTCCCTCAGAGTCTGTTTGACTGTCTCAGGCACCCTATAAGGGGGCTGCCTAATAGGCCTTTGGGGTCCTGTATCCACTTGGTGCAGCACTAGGTGGGTGCACCCTGGTTTCCCAGTGAATATGTCCCCAAACTCCTGTAACACTGCTCAGATTTCTCAAACCTGGGTAGGAGATAGCCGCTGGGATATTGCTACCCCTTCCACTGAGGTGTCAGTCCGAGCCTCACTGAGGAGATCAGTCACCAGATCTCCTTCAGACTCCTACTGCAATCCACTGCAAATACTCAGCACAAGGGCCTCCCTATCATGGTAAGGTTTCATCATGTTAACATGGTACACTTTGTGCCCCTGCCTCCTGCCTAGCAGTTTTACCATGTAGTTAACATCACTGACATTACTTACCACCTTGTAGGGTCCCTCCCAGGCTGATTATAGCTTGTTGTGCCTGCCAGGAATGAGAACCATTATCTGCTGCCATACAGCATACTCTGTAGCTTGAGCATTCCTGTCATACCAGACCTTTTTCTGCTGTTGGGCTTCAGCCAGGTTCTCATGGGCCAAGCCCATGACTTCCCTGAGCCTTGTCCTGAGGTTTAGAACATATACCACAACAGACTCCTTGTGAGATTCAAACTCACCTTCCCACTCATTTTGAATTAAATCTAGAGATCCCCTCACCATATATCCATACAGCAACTCAAAGGGTGAAAAACACGTGGATTCCTGGGGAACCTCTCTGTAAGCAAACAACAGACGGGGCTAATATTTGTGCCACTCCCTCTTAAACTAGTCTGCAAATGCCCATAGCATGGACGTGAGTGTAGAGGTTAACCTCTCAACAAGATTATTAGTTTGGAGATGGTAGGGGGTGGTCTTTAGGTGCTCCACCCCACAATACTTTTACAGACAAGCCAGCAGGTCTGACATGAAATTGGCACATCTGTCAGTATTTCTTTTGTGAAACCAACCCTGCTGAAAATCTCTAACAAAGCATTTGCCACCTTTTCTTCTTCAATGGAGGACAGAGTCACTGTCTCAGAGTATCTTATAGCATAATCTACTACCACTAGGGTATACTTTTTCCCTGTGGAGCTTGAAGTACTCAGACTCCCCAGAATATCCATAGCTACTATCTGAAATGGCTCCTCAATCACAGGCAAAGGCATCAAAGGAGTTTTCACCTTGTCTCTTACCTTGCCGACTTTCTGGCACTGCTCACAGGTCCTGCAGTACCCTGCTACATGTCTGGAAATTCCAGGCCAATAGAAGTTCTGCATAATACGTCTCTTTGTACGTTTTATGCCCATATGACCTGCAAATGGAATACCATGGACTATGACTAGAAGTGCCAGATGGTAGGCTCTAGAAACTATCAACTACTGTATTCTCTCACCATCTAGCCCTCCCTCAGTGGTCCACTCTCTGTACAGTAACTCTTTGTCCCAGTATACATATTCCCCCTTCCCTTGAGAATCAGGTGCCTCACTAGCTACCAACCTCAGGCCTTGTAATGTAGGGTCTGAGAGCTGAGCCTTTCTAAACTCTCTCTTTGTAACCTTTCCCAGCTCCCCTTCCACAGGAAGTCGGGTATCCTCTGACAGTGGTGCCTCACTGTCAGCCAGGGTACTACTACTCACCTCTGCCCTTGCAGTCACTCTGTCCAAGGGAACATCAGTACCCACAAGCAGCCGTGGTTCACCTTCAGTCTCACTGCTACAGGGTAGCTCCCTCCCTGAAGTAACCACCTCATCAGTCCTGGCTGCACATATGCAGTCTGACTGGATCTCCCCCAGGCTAACAGACCCACATACTTGTGTCCCAGTCTGACTGCATGTAACTGCATAAACACATGGTACTGCGTCTTCAAAATTGTTCCCTGTCAGGACATCTGCAGGATGGTAGTTTGGTACCCCTGTTGTCTCAAGACAACTTACTATTGTCATTTTGTCATTCCCACTTACTGGCTCTCCCACCTTTTGTTCCTCACCTTGCCTCCATGGATATCTATATGCTACATGGCCCCACTGGTTGCATTCAAAACATTTAACCCTAGGTCCTGGATGGGTCTATATTAGAATATCGAAAGATGTAAATACCGAATGTTTAAATGTCGAACTGTATTCAGCGAAAGCTGAAAATATCGAAGCAACAGAAAACCAAGTTTTTTCCTAGGGAAAGAATTTGGTTGTCCATTTCTGTTGCTTCGGTATTTTCAGCACTGTGGTGGAAAGTTACGTGTTGGGTTCAGGTAAGTGTGCGACTGAGTGTGGATTAGGTTAGTTAGGGTTAGGGTGTGGGTTAGGTATGTGTGCGATTATGTGGACGTGAGGGTTAGGGCGCAGGTTAGGTATGTGTGCGATTGTGTGGATGTGAGGGTTAGGGTGGGTTAGGTGAGTTAGGGCGCAAGTCAGGTAAGTGTGCGATTGTGTGGACTTGAGGGTTAGGGCGGGGTAGGTGAGTTAGGGTTAGGGCGCGGATGAGGTGAGTGTGCGATAGTGACGGACCTTAGGGTTAGGGTTTGGGTTAAGGTAAGTGGATCCTTAGTGGTTTGTGTATAGTTTAGTGTAAGGTTAAGTGTAAAATTTTAGGTGTATGTGTGTGGATTGCTGTTTGTTTGGTGTGCTTGTGTTGTGTGTATGTGTTTTGGAACAGTGAATTTTTTCCCTAGGAAAAAATTCGCTGTTCTGTATGTTCGTTGTTTTCAGCTTTCGCTGAATACAGTTCGACATTTAAACATTCGGTGTTTACATCTTTCGATATTCTAATATAGACCCATCCTGGATGTGTACCTGGACTAGTGGCTTCCCCTGCTACTGTCAGATTCTATTTTGGCAGTCTGAGCTGCCCACCATGGGTTCCTTTAGACCCATTAGCAGCACTGGGTGTCCCTTTCCTGTGCAGGGATGCCCTGCTTGCTAGGTATAGGTCTCCCTTCTTCCCCAAGTCATCTACAGTAGAGCATTGTCTATCAGCTAACCAGATCCTCATGTCCTCAGGCAAAGTGCTAAGGGCTTGTTCCCTCACCAAAAGGTCTGCCAGCCCCTCGAAAGTGGTGACCTGACATCCACTCACCCATCTATGAAAATAAGTGTTTAGTTCAGAAACATATTCACACACACTTTCATCTGCCTTGCATCTTTGCTTACAAAACTTTTTCCTATAAACTTCTGGTGTTAGCTTAAAAAATTCTGGCAAACAATTCTTTACAGCATTATAATTTAAGAAATCTTTTTCAGACAGTTTGGACAAAATAGTTACAGCTTTACCATGGAGTAAGGGGGTCAGGAAGGTTCAGTATCGTTATTTCGAATGGCAAAACATTTGCCGTTCGAAATAATGAAATGTTAAACCGAAATGAAACATTTTGAGTGTACATAATGTTGCCCCAAATAATTGACACATTTGAGTCGACATTGTCACCGGAAATGTGACGTGATAGCCATATAGGAGCTGATGCAAATCAAACTCCTATACGACATATCAAGTTATTGTAGGAGGGAAACCCCCCTGTGGGGGCTGTGCCCCCACACCCCCTGCTACTGATTTATTTCATCTCCAAGATCACACTACAGTGGGGATATGGATGAATTTCCTATCCCCACTGTACCGCGATCTCACACATATAGTCAATATATTCGCATAAGTGTGTTCGACTATCCAACTCACTTTTCATTTTGTGAACAACATTCATATTTTTTAGCAGCATAACTACCATCAGCATGTCATTCGCAAAAACTATAGTAAACCGGTCAGGAACCATACCCAGAGCCTTTGGCCAACATCATACTGTACCGGAGACCTGGTTTAAAGCAGCAGAAAGCACCCCTGAACTACCAGGCTACAACTCATTCCACACCTTTCAGTCCCAGAACATGGAGTGAAGCTCCATAGGCGGTGGTATCTCCATATTCATAAAGGATATGCACCCCTCCAGACTAGTAGCTCAACATAACGCATCTGAGATACTTCAGGTACAACTAACATTGGGTAAGATGGCAAGTCAGGTTGTAGCCTGCTATAGGTCCCCAACCATGTCCCAAGACTCTCACTCCATGTTTCTAAGCACCCTGGAAATCATTAGGGTCCAACCCATCACTCTCATACTAGGTGACTTCAACCACCCCTCCATCAACTGGGAAAACTACTCATGCACCAATACACTGGCCAAACGCTTCGTGAAATTCATCAGTTCCAATGCCATGGACCAGCTCATTCTTACCCCACTAGAGGAAGCAACATCCTTGACCTGGTTATTACAAACATGGGCAACCATTGCTCTACACCAATAGTCAATTCCTTCCTGGTTAGATCCGACCACAAACTAAACCCCATGGAAATCCACATCTCACCCACATGCCCCCGCAAAGGTAACCACCATGAAAAACTTCTCCAAAGCTGATATTTGGCTCCTAAAAACAGAGGTGGCTAACTTCACAGCACCCATGTCAATGGAAAATATATGCATGACTGCAGAATCGTACACCAGTGCACTGTACGAACACATACATAAATGCATGGAACTAGCCATACCCAACAGAACCAAGATGCTCTCCTCCAAAAAAAGGAAGCCAAACTGGTGGTTCCCTGCCATTAATAAACTCTACAACAAAAGGAAGAAACTGTTGCAGAAAAAGGTGAAGTCTCAAGACTGGAAAAACTCCCTTATTAGCCTCAACAAAAAGTTTATATCCCTCATCAAAACCTCTAAAGCCAGCTATGAAAGCAGAATTGTGGCAGACACTAAAAACAACCACAAAGCCTTCTATAGTTATATCAAGAATCACCACGGCAATACCCAGGTTTGCTCTGAGTTACTGCACAATGATACCGCCTTTACTGAGCCAACAGACATTGGCAACATACTGGCTGACAGAGTCAGTGCCAACTTTACCCCAAAGGACCAATCACAATACCAGAGGAATGCCAGATACCCAGCATTACTACAACACAGGTTAAAGCTGCATTGTCCAAGGTCAAGAATACAGCATCCATGGGACCTGACAATATCCCTGGATGTGTTCTTCATGACCTACAAAGTGAACTGGAACAACATCTCTGTGCCCTGTTCAATCACAGGCTCACTTCAGGCTTTGTCCCTACAGAATGACGCACTGCTACAGTTATCCCTCTCCATAAAGCGGGAGTGACTACAGACCCTGGGAATTATTGCCCCATTAGCCTGATGAGTCTGATATGTAAGGCTCTGCAGCGCATCACCATGGACCTAATTAACAAGGATATAGGGAATCTCCAAACTCTAGATCCCATCCAAATTTGGTTTTGTGAAAGGTAGATCATGCTTGCTCAACCTGGATGACTTCTTTGAGTCAGTCACCAGAGTTGTGGACGAAGGCAAGGCAGTTCATACAGCCTACCTCGATCTGGCCAAGGCCTTTGATACCATTCCCCACTCAGGAATTATTGATAAACTCACCAAACTAGGCATCAAACCCTATATCACTAGGTGGGTTGCAAATTGGCTCACAGATAGAACCCACAGTGTGAAAGTAGTGGTCTCCAAGTCAGACTGCAGACCAGTCATGAGTGGAGTCTCACAGGGATCAGTCCTGGGTCCTCTCCGGTTTGGTATTTACTTCTCAGAAGTCAAGGCCAACACAGAGGGACTCTGGCTGACCAAGTCTGCAGATGACTGCAAGCTGGGAGCCATTATGAACTCCCCAAGTGATGTAGACATCCTACAGAAAGGCCTCACTGAGACCAATGACTGGTGTCAAAACCATGGCCTTAAGCTTTATGCCAAGAAATGCATCATCATCATCCCCTTTGGGAAAAAAAGTCAGTTCCCACTAATTACCACATTGATGGGAGCCCACTGAAGACTGAAGGTGTTATAAGAACTCTGGGGACACAGGTTGACAGCAACCTCTCCTTCGACCACCACATTGCCACTGTAGTCAGAAAGTCCTTCTATGTGGCACATCTCATTACCAAGGGTTTTGCATCCAGGAAGAAAGAAGTCATCATCTCTCTCTACTCTTCCCTCATTAGGCCAGTCATTGAGTATAATGCCCCATTTGGCAAGTACCTCAATAGACACATGCAACAGCTGGAAAGGCCACACAAGTACCTCATGAAGAGGATCCTAGGCCTTAAACATATGTCCTACATGGACAGACTCAAAAAACTCCAGCTATTCTCTGTCTCATATTGTCTACTAAGAGGTGATCTCTGCTTGACTTACAAAGCCATGTCTGACCCAGCTCTGTTTGAAATGCTACATCTAAAGAAATCCCCAATCCCTCCACACCACATGCTCTAGAGACCTCAACCTCATTACTACAATCAACAGAACATGCTGGAGGGACAGGTTCATAACCCAGAGACTGCCCATATTCTGGAATAGACTTCCCATACATGTCAAGCAGAGCACCTCACTGGCCCTCTTCAAGAGAAATCTTGATGAATGGATGGGAAATAGAAAGTTCACCCCAGGGATCACTCCAGTGGCTCTACTTGTTAGAGGCACTGGGAACTAACATCAGGTGGCACGATGCCAGGGCACTTCTATGGGCTAGGCTTGTAAAGGGTCCAGGGCCATTAGCCTAGTACACACCTATGATGAACATAGCCTCTCAAACATATGAATGAAACTATCAAAATTAGCCCCCTCTGTAAACTGCGGAAGAAATTTACTGACTGTTTGTGCTTCTGGGGTCCAGTTACTCCCTTCCCCATTACGTCCATGACTCTGGTGAAGAGTCAGCATCTCCTTTTCATGCTGCCTTTGCATCTCCTTCTCCTCAGCTTTCAGGCATAGCAGTTTCTCATTCTCCTCAGTCTCTAGATGCCTCAGTCTCTCTGCTACTTGTATTTCCAGATGCTTGACCTCCAACTCAAGTCTCTTTAGCTCCAGATGGATTTTTAATTCCTCTTTAGAAAGGTTGAGCTGTCCATTCTCTGAGTGTTGTACATCTCCAAGGCCAGTCTGATCATCCTCCTGACTGCTATTCTCAGATGCAGCTGTGACCAAAGCTGCAATCATGTCTGCCTTAGTCAGGTTTCCATGCACCAGTCCTTTAGCCTGGCACATCTCAGCCAACTGGCTCCTTATAAGCTTGCCATACTTCTCTGCTGACAGGCTTGCCTGCTCTCCCTAACAGGGTGGGAGGTTGGCATAACAGTTAATGTGTTTACCTTACAAACAAAAGGTGCAGAGTTTGATTCTCACATGGGGTAACAGGCTAGGCTTAAAATGGTCCACAAGGACAGTTAGGCTAGTACTGATCTATGAACCCATGAACTAAGCTAACATTTCAGATTACATCATTCTTGTCTCTTCTCTGATTAAGTTTCTCAGGCTCACAGAACTTAAAATGTAACATTCTCTTTTGATCTGCACCTGGCAGGAAGCCACAGCAATAAAAACACTTTACATGTGAGACCTAGTAGTTATCTGTCTTAGGACAATAGAATTTCTAGCCCAGACATCCTGTCTCTGAGCTTGAAATCAAACAGTCATAAAATGCTTTACGTATCAGCTTTCTTCCAGCAGGGTGCACTGTGGTTACATTTTTGAAGCTCAGAACATAACACAATTTTCTTACATTTGTTACACAAGCCTGTGGATCATATTAATATTTAGAATTACATAATTATTTACAAAATTCTATCTAGCTGGGCTGACAGCCTTTACAACCTGAAAGAAAAGCAAATGTGTAATAAAATGACAGGGACAGAACTAAAGCCAAATTACCTCTAGAGTAGAGTAAATGTTTCCCTTTAACATGTCACTGACTGCTTTTATAAACCACTCAGCAGCACTGGAAGCAAACAATTAGAAAATATATACATTATAAGAATCTGCCAGAGGACACTAATACCACCAAATGGATAAATATATATGTGTGTGGGCAACTGCCTGCCTTCACAGCACTTAAGGCAAGCTGTGACACTATATAAGATAAACTATTTTGAAACTTGTAATGCTTTCCCTTCTTGTTATCAGCTGGAAAAAGGATACATATCAACCTGCATGTCCTAATAAAGGGTTGGGTACATGACCAAACTTCAGTTTTCAAGGAGTCAAATATTTAAAATGTGATTTCAGATTGTCAGTGTATTTTATGTGCAATTTCGTATAAACTGAAATAGAAACTGCAAAAGACAACTTTGTAAGATGAGACCTTATATGTATGTTCATATAATGTACACAATAACTACAAGTTTGAACTGCAAGACTGAATCACGAGGAAGCCTTGCAGCTTCATACTGCAATATAATTGAAAAGATGAAACATATAATATTTATATGGCAGAAAAACTGTGTAATCAATAGTAAAAATACATTCAAATAAATTCTGCCTATTTAAATGTTTATAAAAGTGCAAAGTTAATGAAAATGCCTACTTACCACTTACAGTGGCATCTGTCTAATGAACTGTGATGACCCCACTTAAACCTGGGACAGTAACTAAGTTGCCTTAATCCTTACCACTGTCTCCAATAAGGGAGCGTCATTGAAGGCAGGGATAGAAATACACAATTTCCCCTAAGAGTGCATCAGAAATAGGCTCCAAACCTGGAAATGGACTATATGCTTCACTCCAGGTCCACAAATGAGTCTTCACACTAACCACTGCAGAGCACTGTGTCACAGTTCTAGGTATTTGATGCACTCACTCTTAAATATTTAATGTTCACACCTACAAACACTCTTGGGAAATAATGGCACAGATTTACATGCTATGTCCTCTTCCCCAAATTACAAGGTAATGGCTGCCACCAGTCAAATACCACAATACCCTTCAAAAGGTGTGTGCAATTATATTGGGTAAAATAAATATTGATATAAAGGGTATCATGTAATCCAAGCAGTAAGGCTTTTCAGAGTGGCCCTGATATTATCACAATAAGCATAAACACTCTCAAGTTACTAAAATTACTTTCTAAATAACCAGCCACAATAAAAAGTAGTAAACTATTTAATAAGTAAAATGATTTAAAACATATACACTGAATATCTGATTCTAATAAACCCCAGAGTTTCACACACAGGAATTATGAAAATGACACTGCAGGATAGGTTTCACACTGATTGTAGTAAAACTCTAGCTATCTAACTGCAGTTCCCTAACTGTCTAAAGATTAACTGTCCCTGTCTAATGTAATTAACTTAGCAAGGCTAGATGATACTCCTACTTCTGCAAGGCAAAATAAGAATTTATGTTAATTCTTCAGGCTATTGTCTGGTCCTCAGCGACTCGAATAGCAACTCCTACTATTTCTACTGAACAGCTCTGGAAAACTCTGAGCAATAACTACTGATCTGGAAAACAACAACTGACTACTGAACAACAACTGAATAAATACAACTACTACTTTAACTGACTCAGAACCTGCCTTTATACCAGATTTTTTTTTAAAGTCGCAGAAAGCTGTTATGAGAATTCTACTCTCTCGTGTCATGCTTTAAAAAGTAATCAAAACAGCTGCTGTGGAGATTCTATTCCTTTCAGCTGTGGCACACAATGACATCACAGCTAGGTTAGCTAATTGGCATAACCTACATTCAGAATTCTTTTTTCAAAAAACATGTACATTTGGTCAGCCAGAACACTGTTTGATTCAAACATCTTACATAAATCAAAGTAGTAATCAAAAACATAACTTATTTACAAAATGATAGTTATGCTGACATGTGTAACACAGGGTAATTTGCAATTATTTACAAAACTTCAGTCAGTCATGCTAGCACAGATAATATCTAATATCCTGACATTTCTCCCCATTTGAAGACTCAAGCTAGATTTTCAAGAGACCCTGGAAAATCTTCACTTGAGAAAAATTGGGGCTGACTGAAAAAGTATCACTGCAAACCCCTTCCTGACAGTCCATCTGCATTAGCATTATTGATCCCACTACGGTGTTGCACCATCATGTCATATGCCTGTAGCCCTATGCTCCACCTCATTAACTTGGAATTTTGCTTACTGACTCTGTTTCGCCATGTTAAAGGGTTATGGTCTGTAACCACAGTGAATTTTCTTCCATATAGGTAAGCCTGAAACTTTTTCAATGCCCATACTATGCTAGCCATTCTTTCTCCACAGCTGATATAACATTCCTCCTTGGGTTGCAGCCTATGGCTAAGATATACAATGGGATGCTCTTCTCCCTCTGAAGAAACTTGGCTGAGTACAGCCCCCACCCCATAATTTCAAGCATCCATCTGTACAACAAATTTCTCATTGTAATCTGAACTGGCTAACAAAGGAGGTCCTCCCAAGCCTCTTTAAGCTTCTGGAATGCTCGCTCACAAACTGTGGTCTACACTACTTTATCTGGCTTGTTTTTCCTTGTTAGGCCATTTAGGGGTGCAGCCATTGTACTATAGTTGGGCACACATTTCCTATAGTACTCCGCTGTCCCTAAGAAAGCTCTTACCTGCTTTTTGGTAACAGACAGCCCACACCTGAATAGCTTCCACTTTGGCAGTTTCTGGCCTAATCTTATCTCTCTCTACTCTATGCCCTCTAGGTAGGAGACTTCTGCCTTACTCACCTGACACGTAATAGGCTAGGAAACTTCTGCCATATGCACCTGACACTTTATAGGCTTAATGGTCAACCCTGCCCTTTTTAATCTACCTAAGACCTCCCTGACATGTTGAAGATGCTCTTACCAGGAATGACTGTAAATGGCAATATTGTCCAAATAAGTAAGCACATAATCTCCTGCTCCTATTAAGATATGATCTACTAACCTCTGGAAGGTTGCTGGGGCATTCTTCATCCCAAAGGGCATCCTTGTAAACTCATATAATCCAAAAGGTGTTACAAAAG